>NW_009941518.1:0-22794 GCF_000696875.1 Nestor notabilis | reverse complement strand
CGGCGCGCAGCCCCGAGCCCCTTCCCTCGTCCACGGCGCGGAGGGTCACGTAGCGCGGCGGGAGCGCCGGGTCAGCTGCTGGCGTGCTCGGCTTACCGCCCCTTGGGACTAAAATCCTTGTAAATATGATAAAACCAGTGAATTTCTGAGGAGTTTTTCCCCCGTAGCAGATGCACTTTGGTGACAAGGCATTGTGTGTGAAGGTGTGGGTTTAACACGGTCAGAAACTACGGATGAACTACATCAGTTTTTAATGATACACGCCGTTCAGCAGAGATGTTCTGACTGAATAGTGGGTGCATTTTACATAATACATGGATTTTATGTTTGTTTCAGGAGTGCAGTAAAAAGCAGAAAAATGATGATACACAGAGTACGTCTGTTGATGAACTGAGCTCAAGTGATGGTTTTGAAGAGGTAACAGTCCTTTTAAAAATCATAATATACTCCTGTTCGTGTTCTTTTTTTGTTGTGTACCTCAAACGAGGTTGTAAGTAGAGAACTTTCAAGTACTAAATATAACACGACTCAAGAAGCAGTTGTAAGCAATTATGAGCACTTCTAGATCTCTCATGAGAATCAAGAATCTTTAGGAAAGGTGACATACAAACCTCTTTACTATGCAAACAAACCAGAAATTGAAGTTACAACTTTTTATGTGTGTGTCAAAAATCTCTTATCAAGTCTTCAAAACAGAGACTTGCAAGGAGAAAAGGGTTTTGATAGTATAGGTGCACAAAATGTCTCCTTATTCTTTATATTAAACAAGCTTAGATCACCTCCTGTTCTTCATCATAGAACTGTGTCCCTGGGAATAGGTTCTTCATTGGGGAATTAGTTTCGTTGTATTTAAATGTTGGCTGGTTATGTTGCTCCTCTACTCAAGAACTCTCCTTTTCCTCACAGATGAGATGTCAATGTACTGTGGCCAGAAGTTTGAAACTCCTGCTCTTATAGTATGTGTTCAGTGCAGTTGTAGAGCTGCGTTCTGATTGTTTCACCTCGTGGTAAAGAGCCAGAGCCCTGTTGCTCTTAGGGGGGCACCTAAAGGTGGTTAATAGTGCAAGTAAAAGTTTTCTCCCCATCTCAGTGGATGGGGACTGACAGCTCTGAAATGCAATGCAAATCAAGTTACTAGAACACAGGGCAGGGAGCTACATTTAGATCTGTGTTTACATTTAAACTTTTTCCAGTTTTGGCATAATAATAGCAGAGCCATGAGGAAGGATAGGACAGATTATTTTGATTACTTCTGAATAATCTTGGATAGTATGCACGTGTCATGGATTGTCTTGTTTTAAAGCAGTGACAGCACGTTTGCCCTTCAGCTGGATCACTGCAGAGATCTTGAAAATTGGTTGATTGTTGTTAAATACTTGTTTCCTTTTTTCGTCCCCAGAAAAATGAGTTTCCTACATTGGCTAATGCTAAAATACTCCTTAGTGACTGCCTAGCATGTGACAGTTGCATGACATCGGAGGAAGGAGCCAGAGTTTTCCAGCAGAATCAGAAGGAGCTCTTTCGTATTCTTAACCTTAATAAGGTAAAGTGACACAAACACCAACACGCTGCTTCCCGTGAGGAGGTGGCAATTACAGAATGACTAAGCAGCTTGCTTTCCCCAGGCACATAATGTGAACATTTGCAGGATAGGCTTTTTGCAGAGAGGAAGTGAAAACTGCAGGCAGGATGATTACTGAAGTGCTGAAAATAATTTTGCATTAGAGATGCAAGAGCACAGCATTTAACCTAGATCATAGAATCCCAGCCTGATTTGGGTTGGAAGGGACCTTAAAGGTCATCCAGTTCCAACCCCCTGCCATGGGCAGGGACACCTTCCACTAGAGCAGTTTCTCTGAGCCCCTGTGTCCAGCCTGGCCTAGGGGAAAGCTGCAGCACCTGCAGTAGTAAAATTTTTGGATAACAGCTACCTCATTACTGTAATAACAACTTAGCCTGTGGCTCAGTGGGTATAAATACCCATACCTTCATCACTGGGACTGCTCTGGGTGGCTATCAAGCTATGTTTTTTGCAAGTAGAATTGTTTTGAATATATATTCAAGTGGAACATACTTGGAAGAGAAGTTTTTGTCCAGATTCTTAGCAAAACACACGAATGTTCTGTGGTCTTTTATTTTGTGCTGAGTTCTGGATTTCCTGGAAGCTGGTTGCTGTGTATGGTGCTCAGATGTTTAGATCTTAATACTGAATTATTTTAGTTGTGTTCCAGGCTTGTGTGTCCTTACTTGGTAAGCAAAAGCTACTAGAAATGATGATTTTTCTTAATCTGTACCAAAATGTCATAAATAAGAGGATTCCTTACATAGGGATTCAGTTTTCTCACAACCAGTTTAACTCTGGATGCAGTATGATATTGTCATACATGATCTTGTCACGTAAGAGAAGAAAATGGGGAGGAAAACAAATCTTTTGGGTTACATGGGTGAAAGCTTGAAGTCTGGAGGCAGCCAGGTGCCTTCATCAGAACTTCAGGGGTCCAGAAGAGGACAGTGAGCAAGAAAAAGGCTTTCTGGGCAGTCAAAAGCTCTACTTGAAGGCTCATTACACAGCATTTAGGGGGTGTGTGGTCTCTAACCTTTTAGCATGAGGTTTGTCTGTGGCATAGTTATGGTTTGTTTTCCAAGGTTTTCACTGGTGTGGAAATCATTCCAACTAAAACAAGAGTAGTCTTCAGATAAATGTCAGAGTCATCAGAGCTGTGCAATGGTGTGCCTATTGTCAAAAGGTTCTTCAGAGCCTACCAGCACTGGTTTGTTGAAGGTCCTGTCTTGCCAGTTTCCCTCAACAGCTTCAGGGATGGAGGCACAGGAACTTTAACAAAGGGTCGGATCTGTAATTTGCTGGGTTGGATCTGTATCTTCAGATGCCCATGCTCCTATCAGCATTAGTTATTCTAGCTGTTAATGTCTAAACAGAGAGGGTTTTTTCATACTTGCTGGAAGGTTTCATATCACTAGAATGTCATAGGTGCTGGATGTGTCTTAACTTTCATTATGCCATTAGGAGACCAAGCACAGAATGGGCTGGGGGCGATGCGGTGTGTGCGTGAGTGAATTTTGCCAAGTTGTATGAGAGAAACATCTACCCATGATTACAGATGAACACTGACAGGATCAGAGGAACATCCTGGCCTGCCCTCGGGAACCTTGGTAGTTGTTTCACAGGGATTTTAATGATACAGCTCACTGAAGCATAAGATGCTGAGGAACAACTCCAGGAGATGAAAAGGGAGGGAAAGATGGGAGCCTTACCCTGTTGTAATCACAAGCCTTGTTTTCTTTGCTTTTATTTACTAGAAATGTGATACCTCAAAACACAAAGTGTTGGCAGTGTCTATATGCCCTCAGTCATTGCCTTATTTTGCTGCTAAGTTCAATCTCTCTGTGAATGATGCAGCCAAGAGACTCTGTGGTTTCCTCAAAAGTCTCGGTAAGTTTGGGTTTGTGATGGTGGAGCAGAAGGGGGAGATGACTAGGGTTTTGCTTCCTGAGCAGAACTTCTTACACAGTCAGAAAGTGCCATTGCACAATCTAGAGTTTGAAATGTGCACCCTGTGATACTAATGACAGTGCACAGCATGACATAACACCAGTTTCAGAAGCAGATTTACCTTGTTGATAGGAAAGGTCACAGAACAGAAAGACATGATAGAGCTGTCTTTGAAACCTTCACTACCAAGGAGTCGGGAAGGGTTTGGTCATGAGCTTCAGGAAGATTTCCCCTTGTTTTGTAACTTGAGGGAGGCAGGAATTCTTATCTTAAATGCCTTCCAGTCCTTTTGACACATTATATCTGTGGAAGAGTTTCAGTTCTTTCCTGTAATTTGAAATTACAGGACTGTTGTACCTGCCTGTTTTATGTTAAAGCTATGCTTCCTTTGCTCTTTATATACAAAGCTTTATTTAAAAAATCCCAAAACTTTGCCTATAGGTTTGTGGGGTTTTTAATGTACTTGAGGGAGGAAGGAAAAGGATAGGAATAAACCTATAAACTACTTCCATGTGTATGTGTATAAATTTTGCATAGTTTTTATGCGTCTGTACCCAGTATATTTTCTTCATTTAGAGGGAATGCAGAGTCCTGGTGGGCCTCAGTTTTCTGAGAATACATTGGTTATCTGTGCCTCACTTGCTGCTGGGCCACGCTCAGTGTTACGTAGGCATGTGGGGAGGATGTTGCTAAATAAGCAGGCAGAAGGGCTCTGCAGTGGTGGTGATAGGCTCCTGTACCTTTGCAGGCAACTTCAGCAGTGGGAGATATGCCTCTTAGGTGGATATATTTTTGTGGATAATGATATGAGACTTCAGTATGTCTTGTAGAGAATGCTCCTTTTCAGGAGTCGCTGCATATAGCCCAGGAGTGGCAAAACCCCATTCAATTAAACAAAAAGCAAGCATATGTTGAAAGGCAAGCTTCTCCTAAGGAAGCAGCCAACCATTTGGAATGTTGCTAGTCAGCAAGTTGGTGGTCCTTTTAAGTTCATGACATAGAAGCCATGCATTGAAAAGCTATCTTCTATTTTAGACTTTACTATTTGTGAAAGTTTGAAGAGGGGAAAGACTATACCCATTGATTCTCCAGGATTTTCTGTAGACCTGGAGCTTGAAAAGAAGCCTGTGAGGTGGAAAACACTCTAGTAATTCACTTTTCCTGCTTTCCTCCATAGGGGTGCATTATGTATTTGACACCACTATAGCTGCCGATTTCAGTATCCTGGAGAGCCAGAGGGAGTTTGTGCAGCGGTATCAACGGGGGAACCAGGAGGAGCATGCCTTACCAATGTTTGCCTCTGCTTGCCCTGGTGAGAACTGATTTCTCTGACCTTCCTGTGCTTCAGCCTAGTCTCATTGCAACTACCAAGGGACTAAAAGACGTCATTTGGGAGCTTTATCTAAATTCTGTCACTTTGGCTTTGCTTTTCAGATACACCAAATACCACACTCAGTACTTGTTATGGGTAGTGCTGATGATGTCTAATGCATTTCAGAGCATTGCTAAAGGGGCCTGTTTTTATGGGCTGTTGGGAGAGCAGAGTTAGTTTCCAGTCAGCTTTCCCATGTGTTTGTGACCATAAATCATGCAAAGAATGGATGGGATCTGGTGCTGGATAAGGCATGTGCCAATTCAGTGTAGGGACTTAAACAGTCGGATATGAAGGTTGCAATCAATTCCCTGTCTGCACGTTATAGATGTCTTCTGCTAGAGCTCTGTAAAAGGTGAGGAGTGTAAATTCTATTTTTGCTCTTAAAAAAAAAAATAAACCCCCAACTTTCCTGTAGTCCGCAGCCCCTGATAATACAGTGAACCTGAACTACAGATTCTCTGTGCTGGTGTTTATATGTGGTATTTATTAGTTGTATTTCTTCTCACTTCTGTAGAAGCAGCATGTATTACATGTGAATCACTGGGTAACAAAACTGAGGTGCAGAAGCACTGTGGTCTTTAGTGCTTTGTGTAAGACCTTAGAAGAAATTAATCAAAACTGGAACTGAGGAGCTGGTGGCTGCTGCTGTTGTGTTCAGACGAGAGTTGAAGAGGGCATCTGCTTATTGAAAAGAATCTTTTAAGGAATTTACTAACTGCTATAATTAAACCACAACCTCTGTTTTCTTAAGCAAAGTTTTGAACTTGCTGCTTAAGCCTAGGGGAATATAGCAAGTGACTTTACTGACTGTGAGATGATTATGTCTAATACTTCCAAAATAATTCCCACTTGAAATGTCACAGACCTGACTCAATAAATGTCTCACTTCTGAGAATTCTGCACCTGAAAATCTGTTCTGTTATGAAAGGAACCTGTATTTATCACAACTGAAAAGATGCAGAACATTGAGTCACTGTTTACTTTTTCCGTTTTTTTAGCACACCATCATTTCAGTTTGAGTCAGTTTGCTAAAGTATGAAAAAAGAGGTAAAAGTAACTGCTTTGCCTACCCCCCCCCCTCCACCCTAAACTTCATGGTGTTGCTTTTCAAAAGGCTGATAAAAATACAAAACTACTTCTTTCTAGCTTTCATAGAATGGTTTGGGGGTGGAAAGGACCTTCAAGATCATCTAGTTCCAGTAGAAATTGCCCAGAGAACAGCTTTGAAATAACTTAAGTGGGTTGCATTCTTTAAAGCAGTGTTAGTGACCAGAGTGAGTTAGAGTTGCCTTTGATGATACCCAGAATCTGCTGTCACCGTTGTTTAAATATTGCTATTTGAATTGTACTTTTTGGTTTTGTTCTGCGTGTTCTGGGTTATGCTTTAGGAACTATGTGTGTGCATTAAGAGGAAAAGTACCTATTCTTTTCTTTTCCTTCTGCTATTGTTATCTTACTGTTACCTCCTATCTTCAGAAGCAGACATCCTATGTTGGGTTTTTATGCAAAACCTGTTAAGTTGAACCAGCCCCCTGTTACTTAGCTTTGTCTTGTACATGTTTCATTAAAAATTCAAAACCTCCACATTTCTTACAGAACTTCTGAGATAATTTTGATTTTCTTCATCTAAAAAGTCAGCTCAGATGATCTGCTGCTTTTATTGGAAATATTTTAAGTAGTTAGTGGAGCACTTCTCTTGCCTGTTCTACAACGGCTTGTTTCTGTTTCCAGTGCTAGTTCTGGTGTTGGCTGGCTGCTCTGGTTTAGGGGTTAGCAGAAGCACAGGTCCTTTCTGTTTGTGGAAAACTGAACCAAAACATCCCTGTGAACCCAGTGTGAAAGCATATGTTGTTTCGTTCCCATTGACAGCAATTACAGGGCAAAGAAAACCCACCCCATGATCAGTCATCTTTAAGCTTGTTCGCTGACTTTAATTATCTGGGTGCATTTGCTGTTCCTCGTTCTCCTTCCTCTCTCTACCCCCAGAGCACACAATTTTGTGCCAGAAATGTTGTTTACTGGGTATGTGTATCACAAAATGGTTTTTATATAGCTCTGTAGATAGAAGGTCAGTGTGAACTCAGGTGTAACTGCTTTTCTTTTACTTGTGTTCGGGTGAAACTTTTCACAGAAGTATCATCCTCTGCAGGAGTGGTCTGTGGTGTAAAATCTACCATGAGCAGCAGAGCATAGCCCATATAGTCCCAGAGCCTGATAAAAGGGCTTATTTTATTGTCTCTGTCTTAATTGTTCTTGTCTCCTCCTCCTGCTCTCAAAGTGAGCTACTGGAGGGGAGGGAGGGTGGTGAGGAGGGTGCTGTTGAAAGTACAAAAGTGTAACTACTGATTGTATATGTAATATCACAGAAGTAATCAGTTATCTTCCTTAACTTATCAAATAGGTAAGCAAGATGAAGCACTTGCTCTGGGAACCAGCCAGCATTTTTAATGCATTGCCAACCTCTGAACTCTAGGGCAGGCTTACAGCAGAAGTAGGAAGAATAACTGTTGAGGATTCACATGTGTTTGTCCCAGTCAATGAAACTAATTTCCTTTTACAGGACTGGGGTTTTACAGTATCAAAAGTAGTCTTAGTTTTTCTGCACTTCCTGCTGCTGAATAGATATTTATAGTGTGCATCTGTGATGTGTTCATGATAAACCACTAAAAGTAATGTCTTCTGAAGTGCATCACAGTACACAGGAATTCATAGTGATTTGTAGGGCTTTTTTGTTCCTTAATGGTAACACAAACCAGCAAGTGGCTGAGAATCTGAATGAGTTTCTGAAGGGTATAGGTCTGTATGGGTACAGAGGTGCATTGATAAAAGAACTGGGTATCTTCAGCTTCCTGTAACGGAGGCTCTGGAATTCAGCCTGGTTCATGAGTAGGCAGAAACTGTGTGTGAAGTGCTGATAAATGCCTCACGCTCTCATTCACCAAGGCTGCTTGTATAATGAAACAGTGACTAATGGTCATTGTGGAGCTGGAACTACTAAGCACTTGTTCCATCTACTGCAAGGAAAGAAGCAATTTAAGATTTAAAAACTGCTTTGGACAATACTTGCCAGAAGTCTCTTGGGAATTAGGGAGATGTCCTTATAGTTCATGACGGCAGTACCTAAAACATCCCAATTAAAACCAGCCTCGGAGCAGGAGTGCTGTGGTGGTTAATGGTAATCATGGTTGCCATACAAGGGAAGGACCTTCCAGGAATGCTACTGAAGTTCAAGGCAGAAATTTTTTAAAAACTTGCTTTGTTTTTATTTTGTTTGAAGCTGGTTTTGTTCTATTTTGTCAGCACTTGAAACTAAAGCCATTTAAGAAATAAAAGTATACGTATCATGCAGTATGTGCTAATATGGCCCTTGTACCAAGCACCAAGAATTTCAGTCCTTTGTTGCAAGTAGTATCTTGGATTTAAAGTCCCAGTTGAAGCTGGACATTAAACAAACTTCCTATCAGAGTCTAGCAATTCAGCACAGTCCTGATTTGCAAGTCTATAGTCGCTAGCTTTTTCTACAACAGAAATGAATGCTTGTTGAAGATACATCTTTGAGATTTGACATGGAGACCAGTATCTGTTCATCTTGAAGCCTGTACCTTAGCAAGAATTGGCAGTATCTAAACAGCTGGAGGATCCCTATGTTTCCCTAATACTACTTTCTCATTTTCATCAGTAAAACTTCATTACACTGGGAAAGTCACTACTCTGCCTTAGAGAGACAAACCATCTGAACACCACCTGGATACCAGTTTTGTGCTGCTGTTGGCCTTTGTGTCAGTGTTCTGACTTAAACGTTACTAAGAGTTTATATGTATGTGTTGATTTCAAGATTAAGAATTAACCTACAGGGTTTACCTTTCCTGGCAGCATGCACTTCCCAGGAATTCTTCTCTTTTATGTAAGCACTAATTTGTCAGAAGCTGGAAGACTTATGTGTGGTATTTTTCACTGTTGGCACAAAAAGCAGCACATGTCCCTAGAAGGCTGGGCCTGACTCTTCTGTACAGTTCACGTGTTTGGTTCTCGGTCTGGGCTGTTGCTGTCAGTAAGAGTTACAGTGCCTTAGAATTGCACACCCTAAATAAATATCTTCATTTGCTCATTTGTTGGTTCCTGTCTTGGAAGGTGGGGAATAATAGAACTTCTCTGCATATTGGGGGTGGTGTGAATGAATATATGTAGCTTGGCATAGCCTGCATGCTGAAGGACTTGGGTGAAAGGGAGGGGGAACTCTTGAGTAACTAAGAATGTTGAATACAGAGAGATTTCAGTGTGTGGTTGAGTGTGTGGGCATTTCAGAAGGTGTGGCTACTCTAACAATAGTAAAAGAAGCCTTTTTTTCCCAGGCATAATCCATGTGCATGTTATGATAATGCTTTCATGTGACTGCTGTTGTAGAGGAGGCAGGCTGGGTGCATGGATATTAAATCTCAGGAAATAGAAGGTTACAGTTAAGCAGCTGAACAGAGTACATCTGTTGTATCTGGTGATCCAAAGTCTGAGGTCTAGAGGGTGAACCTACTCTTTGTTAGCTGGGGTACTGGTCTTCCTGCTTTGTTAAATGTATGCATTAGGAAGGGTGTAATAGGTCATGAAGTTCACTGGCTTCTAGTGAATTCTTGATAGCCAACTGTAAAGCATTATTAACAGAGCCTTGAGGTTTCCTGTAGTTACCAAGGTGGGGCTTCCAGCCTACACAGATATGTCTCACCTACTGTGAAGGTGTCTTCATTTTTAAGAGCTGTTCTATGACTGCTACCACTTTGCCATGCTTGTGTGTCACTTCTGACTGTGAGTCCCTGCTGTTCAAGGTTGGATCCGGTATGCTGAAAGGGTACTTACCAACCTTGTGACCTCTCACATTTGCACTGCAAAGTCTCCACAGCAGATCATGGGCTCCCTGGTGAAGGGCTACTTTGCCAGGCAGCAGGTAAGTAATTCTGATTAATTTTTACCACGTTACTCTTCTAAAAGGAAGGATTAGTGGGTTTGAATACTGAGTATCTCATAGAATCACATAGAATGGTTTGGGTTGGAAGGGACCTTAAGATTATCTAGTTCCAACCCCCCTGCCATGGACAGGGACATCTCCCTCTAGACCAGGTTGCTCAAGGCCATGTCCAGCCTAGCCTTGAACACTCTCAGGGGTGGAGCATTCACAATTTCCTTGGGCAGCCTGTTCCAGTGCTTCACCACTCTCACAGTAATGGTATTGTAAAGTGGTAGAGTATCTTCCTGAATAGTTTGTCCTTTACTTGAAAAATAAATGGTGCTCTGCTGCTATACCAGTGCCTATGATAAGAAGAATGTACAAGGAGCCTCATTTTGTGCAGTGCAGTGTGAGCTGGCAGCAATCCTCATGGTCCCAGTGCAACATGGATTTAGATACTTATGGATAAAATTAAATCTAGGGTAGCTAAAGAGATTCTTGTTATATGCTGCCTGTGTAGTTCTACAGCACAGCCAAAACAGGAGTGAAAGACAGCAATGTAGAAATTACCCTGGTACCTGGGATCAATAAAAGCATTGTATCCTAGAAACCAACCTTGTTATCCTCGTTTTGTATGTTGAAAAAGTTGCTGTCCTTTTTATGTGTCCTATTTAACTGACTCCATGTTGTATAGAGAAGTATTGTTACCTCCCCGCAGACAGAGTGAATGACAGGTAGAAACAGAATTCTGAAGTCCTGACTTGCATTCACTTTCAAGGCAATCAAAAGCTGCAGAAAATGTGACCTGAGGAATAAGTAGAAGTTTCAGCCAGAAGACTGACTTTGGCTGCTTCTTGCTGATGCTTTGTGACTTCTGCAAATCACTTCAGCTGTGTGCAGCAGTCTTTGCTTTTAACTGCTAGGAATTGATTACTAGTGTTACCTGAGACCTTATGATGGTATTTTTGTCCTTGTCCTCCTTCAAAAGCTGCTTTTCTCTTCATGGAGATCACATGTGCTCTCTTCTATGTTCCACAGAACTTGTCTCCTGATAAAATTTTCCATATAATTGTGGCGCCTTGTTACGACAAAAAACTGGAAGCCTTGCGGGAAGATTTCTACACTGCCTTGTATAATTCACAAGAAGTTGATTGTGTCCTGACATCAGGTTAAACCTTCTTTGAACTTACTATTTATAAAGATAAAAGTGAATCACGGCTGTTAGAATACCCTTTATGCCAGGCTTTGCTTTTTTCAAGTCTGCTTTAGTTGTAAGGTTGACTGTTTTTCTTGCTGTAAAAATATGCATGTTTTTGTGGTACTGGTAGTACAGGTATTGTATAGGGAAGGCAAAGTGAAAAAATACTTTCCTTCTAAGTTGGTATTCATCTGAAAACAAGATTCAGTTATTTGGTGTTGTCAGCCTCGTGAGAAAGGTAAGAGTTAGGCAAATCATTGTCTTGCTTGTCTGTGGTTATTTAATCTCTGCTGGGGCTATTCTTAACATTCCAAGTGCATAGCATCGTGGCTTTTTGATGTGGCTCTTGTCTTTAGGCTTCATGTCCAAGCTGCATACCCTCCTTTTCCCCCTGCAGTGTAGAAACATCTGCCGAACTTCACCTAACAGAAAGGCTCAAGTGTAGCTTTATGCAGAGTGTGGAGCAAGCTGAAGGCCCTTTTTTTCAGGGCTGGAAGTGTCAGGCTTCTCAGTTAGTACAGAGAACTGACTCTAGTAAGAATTGCAGAAGATGACTGTAAGCACATACAACTGTTGGGATACTGATCTCTTAAACAGAGGCACAGCATGTGTATTTTGCTTTGTCTTGAAAGTAAAATGTGGTATGTTTCCCTCCAGGTGAAATTGTCCAAATAATGGAACAGAAAAATGTGTCTATGAAAGATGTGACCGAAGTATCTGTAGATAGTTTGTAAGTAGTTCTGTAATGGATCGCGTCCTTATTCTGATGACAGACACCACCACCTTTGGTCATACTCAACGTAAATGTCAAACTTCTCAAAAGAATACTTTTTTTTCTTTTTTAAAGAAAAAAAAAAACCTGCATCAAAACCTGAGTATACTAAAGCCTCATCCTTTATATAGTGGCCAAAAAGCCCCAAAGTATTCTTAGATGTTCATTGCTATATATAAAATTAATACAAAACAGAGAATATAGAACTGTACATACTGTGTAAATACAAAGCAGTTAATTTGAGGTAATGACCCCTATCTAGTAACTCCTTTTAAACTGTGATTTTTTGAAGACTTGTGTAGCTCCTTATTGCTATTTTGATGCAGTAATATTACACTGGACTTCATCAAATTCCCAGCTTGCTCCTAAGTGTGACTGTCTGGAGGCGCTGGCCTCATTCAGTGCTCTCCCGTGCTTGAGCTTGTGTAGAGCTGGACAGTCTCACCCACCCTCTCCAACTGCTGGGCCTCACACAAAGATGCTGGGATGCAGTCGTGGGGCTGACCATCTGCTCTGTGTTTTCACTCTCATTCAGAGCAGCATCTTGACAGTAAATTTCTACTTCCCCTGATATGTTCATATAGAATTGATTCCTTTCAGGAATTTTTTTTTGTTTTTAACTGAAGACAGCAGATTTTCCAGATTAAATAAAATTGAGACGTGCTTTAGATGAAAATCACACAAAGCATTGAAGAGACCCTGTTTACTTCATGACTGGCTCACCACGAAGCAGCTTGCATGTTTTAATTCTCAGGCTTAGTTACAAAGGCTGGTCTCGCTGTTCACTGATCTTTGTTCAAGTGTGACAGATGCTACTTGGTATCTTTCCAAGGTGATGGCAGTGGAGCAATCAACATGATTTCTTGCACAAAATAGCCCTAGAAATGCAAAAACAAGTCCCTTTCACTTTGTCCTGCTTGGACCTGACCTAGGCTGAAGAGTTTAAGTGGTGCAATGGTAACATTTTCAGAGCTATGTTTGCAGTGTAGTTCCTATGATCACTTCTACCAGAGATTGCTACACAGAATTACATAAAGTCCTTACCGACATAATTACATAGAGATAGTAGTTTATTTCTAAATCAGCCTGTCCAACGAAAGAACATTCTCACTCGGAATACACCTGTTTTATTGGATCAATTCCTGTTGGAAAGTAGTGTTAATTTTTAGAAGGACTAATCTGATAATACTGGCTCATGCTGTGGGACCTGATGA
Organism: Nestor notabilis; assembly: GCF_000696875.1. Classification (NCBI taxonomy): domain Eukaryota; kingdom Metazoa; phylum Chordata; class Aves; order Psittaciformes; family Psittacidae; genus Nestor; species Nestor notabilis. The sequence continues at coordinate 9,788 of NW_009941518.1, read as the reverse complement.
CATGAATATTTGCCCCTTTGGGGTCTTAAAAGTAGATTTTGCAGAGAAAATTATATTCCTTGAACTCTTTCTCTTAAAACATGTCCCAGCACAGTAGCAATTTGTGGTAAAGTGCTTGCTATTAAAAAGTAGTATGAACTAAGCAACTCATGCTGGAGTTCTCAACCTGCTTTGGTAGTTAGAGAATGTGAACAAATAACAGTTGGCTAAAATTAGGAGACGTAATGAAACACAATCACCCAAGGTTATTAAACAGAAGTTGCAGTAGATGCAGTGGTATGGCATAGAGACACACTACATTTGTAAACTTTGGCTCATTAGTGATTAAAATAGTTCCTCATCATTATTAAAACTTCAGCATTTTCTGTGAGGTGTTTGCTGTGGTAATTTTCCCTTTGGTTTTGTGGTTAATGCTGTACTCAGGGCTGCTCAGGCACTGGCTGGTGGTGTGGGCCAGGAAAGGTCATGTCTGGATGTTCTGGGAAGAAGGTAGTTATATCTAGAGAGGCTCTTCCATGTAAGAGCAAAGGACATAATCTGTCTGTTTGCTAAGCTGAAGACGAGTATCGCCCTGAAACAAGCATTGCCACACACCCCTATTGATTTCTCCCTTGTGAGCCTGCAGAGCAGCAGCCCTTGGCCATCACCAGCACACATACCCGTGCAGTTCATAATCCAGCCACTTGTGCTCACCAGTGCTGGTGTAAACAGAGGGAGAGGTGGACCTCCAAGTGAATACTATGCCCAAAATTTGTCACTGAATTTCTTTCCTGAACCATAGTGTAGCACTGACCATAAAGGTAGAGTGTTCTCACCTAGTCACAACTGTACCGATTGGTACACTGCGTATTCATGATAGATGTGTAACACTATGACAAGCAGCTCCTGGAGCAGGAGGATTGTAAACAAAGGCTGGTAACTTCTGAAGTGCTTTTATATTTTCACAAGCTAAAAGCGATTAATTTTTTTTTTCCCCAGAAATGTTTCCTGAGCAGTGAATGGCTGTTGGTTACTAATTCTTTAGGGTGTGTCAAATGTGCATTCTTACAAACTTCTGTTACTTGAGGTTTCTGAACATGGAAAGTCCTGCAGCCTTTTATTAGTCTTTTTTTCCATCATCTTGCTGCTGTCCTGAACAGTTGTTTGGGTTTTTAAGCTCTAATAAATAAAAGTGTTAATACATTCTCACTGCTATAAAACTCTTTGGTGGGGGAGACAAAGAAAGGGGAAAACATACTACTTCATTGAAGTGAAAGAGTGAAATTTTGAAGCTGATCTTTCTTTCTGGTGTTTCCTAAGGTTTGGTGAAATGAAGGAAGAAGATGTAGTGAGGCATGATGGGAAGAGATCTGATGGTTACCTGGAGCACATTTTTAAATATGCTGCAAAGGAGCTTTTTGGCATGGAGGTCAAGGAAATCACCTACAAAGCATTAAAGTAAGTTAGAGTTTTGTATTCTTGTTGTGTGGGGTGGGCTAGTAAGAATAGAATAGAATACTTTCAGTTGGAAGGGACCTGCAACGATCATCTAGTCCAGCCTGACCAAGTTAAAACACATTATTAAAGGCATTGTTCAAATGCCTCCTTGAATACTGCCAGGCTTTGGGGCACTGACCACCTCTCTAGAAAGCCTATTCCAGTGTTTGGCCACCCTCTCTGTAAAGAAATGGTTCCTAATGTCCAGTCTGAACCTTTCCTGGTTTACTTGGTGCTGCTTGAACCATAACACAGTTTTGCTCATCTGACTCTTTTGCTTATAGGCGGTTACGTGTCACCTGTAAATCTGTTGTTGTTAAGTAGCTCCTGCTAGCTTTAATTTTATTAAGTTACTTTTAAGTATAATTCTATTCGGAAATTTCACCTCCAAGTTCTGCTTAACTCAGTTTCTAAAAGGGAAGAGTTGACCTTAATCTCGCTGTTACGCTTCTTCTGCTCTCTGGAGTATCCAAATACAACACATTTGGATCATCCTGGTGGTAATTCAGGGGTTTAAAATGTTCTCTGTGTATCTTTCTAGGAACAAGGACTTCCAAGAAGTTACCCTTGAAAAGGATGGTGAGACAGTGCTGCGTTTCGCAGCAGCTTATGGCTTTAGAAATATCCAAAACATGGTTCTGAAGATGAAAAAGGGGAAGTTTTTGTACCATTTTGTGGAAGTCCTTGCCTGCCCGGGAGGTAAGAATAATTGTGGATTCACAGTTGTTCCGCACATGTATCTTGAATCCCAAAGGAAAGTTGTCTTACAGGCAGGCACTTAATTTCTTAATTCTCCTCTTAATAATCTAAAATGCTGATTATTGAATGAAGGGCCCAGGATACCAATTACATGGGCAGGGTTGGCTCAGAGATTGATGGGGTTTTTTAAAATGAACCACAACGTTATTTGCTCTCTTCTGGACCTATAAATAAGTGACAGGGTGGCTCTTATGATTACTTCAGATGTCAGAGGAAGTACTCTGAAATGGTCATTGTCAAGGGCAAGAAAAGACAAGGAAAATAATTAAGATCATAAAACCATGGAGAAGGCTGATAAAGATTGTTGATATGGAAACCTCATTTAGATTAAGATGATGTTGATACTGGGGTTGCTTCAAGTAAATACAAATTCTAATGGGATGGGCAGTAGATTCATGTAAAGAGACAACTTTTTTTCAGACAAACTGGTGGGGGGCGGAATCCAGGTTAACAAACTTCTTCATACCAAATCTCCATCGACCTTATGGCTTCTTTCCTTTCCTTTTTGTTAAGGGTGCCTAAATGGAAAAGGCCAGGCACAAACTGAAGATGGAAAACCAGATAAAGCTAAGTGTATGCTGCAATACCTGTCAGACTTCCAGAAACCAACGTGCACGTACAAAAGATGTACCAGGACTGGCTGGAAGGCATGGATTCTAAAAAGGTCCAGGAGACTTTGCACACCACATACAGTGCAGTCAATCAAACAGCAAGCAGTTTGGATATCAAATGGTAATAAATCCAACTTGTAAAAGATTTGCTTAGGTTAGTTACAGATTCAGCACTGGAAACATTCTATGCAATCGCAGATGCTATGCACTAGCCGAGTGTATGAATGAGACACTTCCCAATTGTGGATTATTACTTGTGAAGAACAATTGCTTTTTAAAACCAGAAAGAGAAGTCTCCAAAAGCCCTGGTTCCTGCCATTGCCATTTAATTCTTCCTGTGTGTAATGGATTTCTTTATTCAAAAATGTGATCTTGTAAGGTACTTCAGCACTTTCTGCCAGGGGCAGGGAGTGTAATTCCTCATGAAGTTACTCCCAGAATCGAAGGGTTCCCTTCACAAAATGGGCTTCCCCAGGAAGGTGAGATTATTCTACTCCTCTTCCTAGGTATGCAGTTCCTTTCATCATGGGGAAAACAAACAGTCCCGAATTTCAGAATTGCAGTTGTTGTGAAGTAACTTGCCTTTTTAACAACCCCTTTACAGGGACAAATGTGTATGTGGAGAAGTGGCATGAATTCCTGTATGCCTTGTCTCCATATTTAACAAACACTGCTCACTTCCAAACTACTCACCATTCCTTACTGATCTGGTGTTTTGTAAGGAACAAAATGCTTCATATAAACTGAACTTGGGGAAACTAATGCTTAATGGTTATAGTGCAATCCTTCATTAGAAATAGTTCCAGATAGGTTGGTTGGTACAAAAAGAGAACTTTTCTTTCCTTGCAAGTTTTCTTAGAAACTTGCAGCTAGGAAGAGTGGTGCTGCTTGCTTTGCAGGCTTTGTTCCAAGAGTGAAACATGCATATGCACTGTCATGTGAGCACATGCATACTACAGCTTTGCTAGGTTTGCTGAGCCAGACTTCCGGCACTTGTAGACTCTCATGTTTTGGTACACACAATACCAGATTGTTCTTTCATTTATCTCCATGTTGACAGACTTCAAGTAAAAATAACTTCATGGAGTGCCTCTGAAAAAAGCCACTTAGCCATGCTTGTGAGCTCCTCGAAGTTACTATACGTCAGCATCATGAATTTGGTGTGCTTACTTTAGGTATGCTGTAGGGGTTTCATTCAACAAAGTGGTATTTGCATGCAAGCTTTTCCTGCAACCTCAGGAGTTGTCAGAGGGTTATTCAAGAATGTAATGGACAAAAAAATACCCTACTGCCAGACTTCCTTAGATCTTCCTAGTAGCAATGGATTTGTTCAGGATTAATGGCTGTTTGAAGCTGGCAAAGTTTCAGCTTTCCTTTTCCAGTCTGAAATTGGGGATGGGCTTTTTTAATCGTTTCAGACAGTTTGAATGAATCTTCTTGTAAACTTCTTAATGTTAAAACTGCTTGTAAGTATGAGTAAGACCTAATACTGCAAAAACTTGTGTGTATTTGAAATCCTCATTTAACTTGAACACAGTGGATGGGATAAAGGCATCAGTGAAGTCAGTGCAAGTTCTTGCATTGACTAAACACCAGAGAGTTCAAAAGGAGAGAACCAGACCTAAGCGTGTTACCCTGATGACAAGAGAGTTCTCTTAATGTGAAGCTGTCGATAGAATTGCAGCTTTCAATTGGACCTCCACCTAAATAACAAAACATTTCACTTGGAGGGATGTTTTCTTTCAAGTATAAATGGATTTGATTACTGTGCTACCCAAATGCACACAATGAGATTACACCCATAAGTTAGCCTTTGTAAGTTGTTCCTTGTAGTAATAAAAACATTATGCTTACGTGGTGCAATATCAGAACATCTACAGAAATCTACCTCTGTACAGGAAGGGAGTCCAGAAATTGTGGAAAGACCTATGTATAGCAAGAACTGTAGTAAATATCTCCTAAAGAACGATGGTGGTGTTGCATGCAATTTCTGAACAGATTATTTCTAGAAGCAACATCCAGCTCCTTTGGTCTGAATTTCTTTGTCATGATTTCCTCCAAGAACTTCAACAGAATTACCTTGTAAAAAAAAAAAAAAAAAAAAAAAAAGTGGTCTTGTTCTGTTTGTATAGGCATATGTTTGTATGTATATATGATGGCATGTTTAAATTATATTGCTTCAGTTTTCTGTATAGTATGCTTATTTTTTTTATGTGCATATACTGGATGGAATGGTATGGAAAAGTTGTTTGCTGTTCTGATGGAATCTTCACTACACTACACAAGAGCTGCCTTGCAATTCTGAAAGGACACCCTTGAACTGATTGTACAACTTAGAAATGTTCCTCTTGTGTAGGTGGTGCTGCCGTGTGTGTTCTGCCATTGTGCTTGCCTGGGGCACTGAAGGGCCTTGCTTCCCGTGCTGGTGGGAGTCACTAGGAATGGGCCAGTAGGTGAAATAAATCTATCTGTGATGTGCTGTGCTCCCATAACAAGGGAAACCAGTGGCTAAATCAGTGCATAAAATAAACTACTTCAGTTTAATCCACCATTTCTTCCATCTACTCAAGTGTTTTAACCTGTCGAGATGGTAGCAATGTAAAATTCTACTACATGATTTGTCTATTATGGTATTTTTTTAAAGACAAGGCATCTAACTGCAGCTTTTAGTGGCTAGGGGGAATGTATGTATAATAGCTAGTGACTTACAGTGACTGATACTAGTCTTTTATTTGGTCAGCTTTTGTTTTATAAGACTTTGAAGTAAAACTGATTTTAAGTTTGTAAAGCCCTTTTCTTTAAAGTGCCAGTTGGAAAAGATTTCTCCCTTAACTGAGGTGAATCTTCCTCCCTCGACCTTGTTTCACTGAAATTTTAACATCTATCAGAAAACCTTGTTTCTGCAATTCACATACAGTGAAATACTTACCTAAGGTTAAATTCTGGCTTTTAAATCTACAGTTGGGAAGTTTGTTGTTCTTGACAATATGTGTTTCTAGCCAGATTTTGAAAATACAACATTATTTAGTTCCCTGGTATGATTTTGGCAACTAATAGTTTTCATTGCTACTGCCTTTTCAGCAATGGGAAAAGTTCCTTGTGTGGTCACAGCCACAGTGCTTTACTTCTCAGTTGAATGTTGTGCTGAGACAGTCTTGTCTCTAGATGATTTTTAGAAAACCCTAAATTGGAGGGATTGCAGGAAAGTAACTGGAAATGCTGAATTAACTTGGAAATTGTCTTGGGGTATTACTGACTTGAGCATATCAAGTGCTTGATACCTTGTGTTACATTACTTTATTCTGAGACTGCTATAACAAGGGGTATGTGTTGGAAAGTCCTTTTGCTATACCTTCTCCAGGCAGTTTTTGCCTCGGCCCCAGCACCTCATGTTTGTCCACTACAGCTAAGGAACACTGACAGACATGGGCTATGCCATCACCTAGAGTACCGGATGTATCTGTAGGCAGCAGTCTCAGCTGGAGTATATTTGGATAATGTTCAGTTACCTAAATTTTGGTGCTTTGTATTCAAATGGAGCATGACCATGAATTGTCCTAAATAAATCTTGGTACTGAATTATTTACTGATTCTGTCTCATTCCATGTAAAAGCTTAACTTCTGAAGTACACCTTATTTTAGTGTATGTGCTTGTCTGGTGAATTTAGCGTGAATGCTTAGTCTGTAACAGTAGTACTGTATCAGCTATTAATGAGTATTCTGGATTACAGCTGGACTTCAGACAGTGGAAGGAGAAAGGTGCTGGGTAGCAGTCTGAAATGGTAACGTTGATTTCTAGAATTAGTTTACAAATAATGTATTGAATCATACCAAGGCAGATAAACATCTAGTGGCTTTAAAGCTCCCTTACCTGAGAAGAATGATGATGCTGGCTGGAGCCAATCTATAGAGGCTGATAGCTCTATAGTATATACACTTACTTTAAAACACTGTTGCACAAGGAACAGTAAAGATAATCGTGTATAGTCTGATATTTAGAATCACTGTTGGGGAAAGGATGAAAATTAGCCCTGACATAGAAGAGAGAGAGTTTTATTGTTTTATGAGTAGGTCATGTAAATATTGACAGATTTGGCAAACATTTCTGTATGTTTCTTTAAAGACGGTTAATACCCTGACTTGACAGAACAGCCTCTAGACCTTGAAGGTTCCTCAAAATAGTAACTACTCCTGAAGGTGATTTAAATTTTTTTCAAGGGATAGTAAGGAGTGGTTACTTGGCCAGAGAAAAAAGAAGAGGAGCTGAAGTTCAGTTTGATGTAGAACAGGGCTGTTGCTGCGTTAACAACTAGTACGGACAGGATGTGAGAGGGGAGCAAGGGTGTTCTGATGGCTTCAGCTCTTCTGAAATAGAAAATTGTGTCAGCAAAGGAAGGGTAATTTCTATTTGAACTCTCCACAGTTTGATCTGTGAGATTATACTCACTCTGAAATTGCTACATTTTTGTGAATAATTAGGTGCACTTGGAAAATAATGTCCAAATCTGCACATTTACAGAATCTGAAACTCAGATTTTCCTCTTGTCTTCTTTTATTTAAGACTTAATATAAAACAACAGTAGCAGATAATGAAAGACCCAATAACATTGTAGTAAGAAGTATTTAAGGTCTTATTTGATCTTTTTTTGCATAGCTGTGCGATTTAAGAAAATGTTAATAGCGTGATACAGTTCTGATCAGGGAAAAGCCACTTGCCATTTAGCTTCCCCGATCTCACCCCTGTTCTGGCCAGCACCCCACTCTGCTCCGCACTGGCGTTGCAGTCGGTTCGTCGGGGCTCATTATCTAGGCTACCGTGCAAAGAACCCTCCTAAATTTTAGGTCGTTGTGAACAGGCTGTGCTGGCGAGGGGTCACCACGGACAGATAAAAGGGCAGGCTGCGTCGCAGGTTCTACCGAGATTTGAACTCGGATCGCTGGATTCAAAGTCCAGAGTGCTAACCATTACACCATAGAACCGGGCGGTGGCACTCGCCTCCGCCAGCCCGGGCAATAACCCCACAGTGAACGAATCCCATCCCCCTCCCGCCTCGGTGGCTGGAGTGATGGGCCGGGAATTTAGTGCAACTAAAATCATAACTTTGCAGACCTTTCTGCAATGTTGGCTGTCTTCGTGGTGTAACGACCGCCAAGACGCAAGGTCAGACAGCAAACACGAACGGTAGGACAGCGTCTTCTTTCAGACACGCAAACGGAGCCCTCACACGTGCACTGGTTTTTTGGCCTCGTGCTTTTCTAATGCACGAGTTAGAACAACCCACGCAGGTTGTTTACGGAGTAGAAATAAAACGAATCCCTTACGTTTCGGCACACTATGAAATACGTCTGAAATTTTTCAGATAATTGATGTAAGAATGTCCTAACCCAGCTGTAGTAAATAATAAATAGGCGGGGAGAGAAGGGGAAATCAGAAAAACTCTATGGCTTGCTTCTCTTTGCTTCTACATCCGTTTTTCACGTAGCACGAGATGTCGGCAATTTATGGCGTTTCAACAACCCGTGAAAAACACTCTTTTCTCTAAACTCATTTTCCGTGACAAAAAAAAAAAAAAAAAAATCTATCCACACGCAAAACAAGTAGGTTCCACCGAGATTTGAACTCGGATCGCTGGATTCAGAGTCCAGAGTGCTAACCATTACACCATGGAACCGCTGATCTCGCTTTCCGACGCTCTCCTTTTGAGGGGATCCCAAAGGAAAATGGGCAAAAGTTTTCCTCTTGTTTTAGAAACGCAATTTCTTCCTTGCTTTGCTTCTCTTTCATGCATTCCGCATTTAACAATTCTATGTAAGAATGCCACTGTTCATTTATTGCAACTTTTTACAGCCCTGAAAATAACATACATTTAGAAGCAGCTTAGCATTAAACCATCACTAAGCTATTTCTCAGATAATTCAATTTAAAGCTTGATTATAGACTTCCAATACCGTGTGCGTTGACTTTTACTTCACATTTGTATACTCTCTTTGCTTTCATGTAAATTTGAGTATTTGCTTGCTATATCTGAAAATATGCAGGGCCCCTTCTCTCAACTATTGTTTTAGTTTGCCAGATTGTTTCCTCTCTTGATATTAACTGACCAGTGTACAGGTAACAGAATGCTTCATTTAAACAGGCAAGACATGGAAAAACTACAAACAGATGCAACAAGCTTTTTACACATAATTAAAGACATGGAACTGTTGGAGCGACTCCAGAGGAGGCCACAAAGGTGCTCCCAGGGCTGGAGCACCTCTGCTATGGAGACAGGCTGAGAGAAAGGAAGGCTCCGGGGAGACCTTAGAGCAGCTACAGTGCCTAAAGGGGCCGACAAGAAAGCTGGAGAGGGGCTTTTGACAAAGGCCTGTACGGACAGAACAAGGGAGAACGGCTTTAAACTGACAGAGGGGAGTTTGAGATGAGATCCCTGTGAGGGTGCTGAAGGCGCTGGCTCAGGGTGCCCAGGGAAGCTGTGGCTGCCCCATCCCTGGCAGTGTTCAAGGCCAGGCTGGATGTGGCTTGGAGCAACGTGGTGTAGTTGAACGTGTCCCTGCCCGTGGTAGGGGGCTGGGATTGGATGAACTTTAATGGTCCCTTCTAGCCTAAACCAGCCTGGGAGTCTATGAAATCATCACATAGTGCTAGAAGAAAAGGTTATAGCAATCATATGGTGGTGCGTTCTGTCCTTCCTTTACTCGCACCCACTACATTATATGTCAAGATGGTTTAGGGAAAAACAACTGTACTCACAACACAAACCAACTCCACGCCCATAAACAAACAAACATAACAATAAAAAGAGAGTGAAGACGGACACACCGGTTGCCGAGTTTCACGCAATGCGACCGCCTGTAAAGCAGCCTTCCCGCTCACCATGGGTCACTCCGCCGGGCAAATAACGAAAAGAAGGAGCTAGCAGAGGATGGTTTCGATCCATCGAC
>NW_009941517.1:5365-29882 GCF_000696875.1 Nestor notabilis | reverse complement strand
AACAGAGAGCTTATGGATCAGGGTCAAAGGGGGACATTACTGTGGGATCTGCTACAGACTGCCTGACCAGGAGGAATCTGTGGATGAAGCGCTCTACAGACAGATAGGAGCAGCCTCACACTTGCAGGCCCTTGTCCTCATGGGGGACTTCAACCATCCTGGTATCTGTTGGAGGGACGGGACGGCCTGGCACAAGCAATCCAGGAGGTTCCTTGACTGTGTGGAAGACAACTTCCTCTTGCAAGTAATAGAGGAGCTGACAAGGAGAGGTGCCATGCTTGACCTCGTGCTCACCAACAGGGAGGGGTGGGTTCGGAATGTGATGCTCCAGGACAGCCTTGGCTGTAGCGACCATGAGATGGTCGAGTTTGAGATCCTCAGGACAGCGAGAAGAGCATGCAGCAAGCTCACTGCCCTGGGTTTCAAGAGAGCAGACTTTGGCCTCTTCAGGAACCTGCTTAGTAAGGTTCCATGGGATATAGTCCTAGAGGGAAGGGGGGCCCAAGACTGCTGGTTGATATTCAAGGGTCACCTGCATTTGTAGGCAATGGGAAATTAAAATGAATGTCGTACATTTTTGGTGAGACCAGGAAATCAAGCTGCCAGGTTTTTTACCTTGTGTCCTCTGAAGCTCAAGCTAAAGTTCGAACCAGCTTTTGTTGTGATCTGAAGTAACTGATGGACTGCTAAATAGCCAGTTAAAACACACTCTCCACGAACATTTGTAAGTGCACAGCAGAGTAAGAGATTATACTATAACATAGTTCATAGCTTCTCAGTGATTGGTTTAGGAGATTAATTTTCACCAAAAAATGAAAATAAAAGAAAACAAAAACTGTTTTCAGGTCTGAGAGCAAGTTCTTCAGCTCTACATGCCCTGAAACAATGATTTTTTTCATTGTTCTTATATACACACAGAAGCATCTTTGTTGAGTAAAACGATTATTGGTGATACAAAATAAACATTAAAGCAATCAAGATAACAGATACATAAACTCTGGAGAGCATCATTTGTCAGTGTTGTGACATTTTAATGAATTAATTGAGATAATTGATGAAATCAAAACATTTCAGCCTGATACTTTTTGTGAGAGTAATCTTTAGTTTAGAAGTACCTAGTGTAACTGGGTCATTTTTGATGAAGGGCAAGTGTAGAATTCTGCTGGTACTTTGAGGTTAAGCAGATACTGAGGTGTCCTCAAAACAGAAACATGGGTCTTGATGATTTTTAAAAACAGACAGATGCTATGAATGAATCACAATTCAGATTACACCATGTTTCTATGTTTCGGCAGTTGGGTGTGGATAGAGTGCCCCTTCTCAGCCTTCAGTGAATTACGTTCAAGTCTTTGCATAATCAGATCTTTTCTTGCAGACAGTTAAGTTTAAAGCCTGGCCTAATTTTTGGCTTTTTTTTTCAGGGTGCAAATATAGCCTGATTTACATAAAATACTGAAGCATGTGAAGATGCTGATATGAATGAATGAGACTGAGTTTATTTAGACTCTGTGGTTTTAGACTTTTTGGTTTTTAAATGTACTTCTCATGTTTTAACTGACAGTGTTGAATAAGTAAAAAGATCTCGTTAGTTGAAATCTACTGTAAATTCCCATTGATGCCAGCAAAGATGCTGTATTGCTATATTATATTTAAAAAGCAAAGCATTACTATTCTGGTAAGGTTATCCTTTCCTTCACAATTTCTATGAGTTATTTTCCATCATGCAATTATGGATTAATGACTTCCTAACACATTTTTATATACCAGTGTAATATAACCTTCATAATAGTTTGAATTTAGCGAAGAGGAGGTACAGTCTATTACACATAATAAACATTGCTGCTATTAATACATTTGTGGCCAGTGTCAAGCAGATCATTAGGTTACAGCAGTAGTCTCTAATTATTGCTTGTCACTAAGTTAACCTGGACGTGTATGAACTGCAACTGCATTTATAAATCCCTTGCTGCACTTCTCAAGAATCCTGCAAACAGCATTGGATTGGATTTTTGAAAAAAATATTCCTGTTCTACAAATAATATAATACAGTATATTTGGCAATTTTGACTCTAAACTTGAACTTTTTCAGTGCCAAACAACAAGCATGACCTGAAAAATAAGACTTCTAAACACTGTAAACTGACTGATTTCTATAACATTTCATACCCAAATCACCTTTGTTTGTTTCTACAAAAACAATAGACCAAATTTAGCCAGAATATAGTCTAAACTTCACCAGCTTCAGAAGAATTCAGACATTTTAGACAAGGGCTGACTGTCATGCAAAGTGGTTTTTTTTCTGTACCTTTTTCTGTTAATTTTAAAAATATATTCATGGCTACAATTTGAGAAAGTTATGCTGAAGCTGAGCAAGCCCTACAGGAATTTAAGCAGGATGAAATGGCAGGTTGTCATGGTTCACAATAAAAGCCACATCCTGACTTCAGAAGTAAGCAGAGCAGATTTCATTATAACTTCTGAAGTTATGAAATTTGGAAAATATACGTAATAGACTACCTTCATGATCTGGCTTTTGTTTTGTTGTTTTGGTTGTTTGGTTTTTTTTGCTAATTGTGCCAATATTTTGGGGTTAAAATAAACTGACACACTGAAGACCATTTAAAATAAAACATTATCATGCTTACAGCCACCAAAAATCAAAGTTATTGCCCTTTCCCATCTTTCCATGTTCATTGATACTGAAAAGCTCAGCGAAAAGTAGTTTGTTTAAAAAATAATACAACAAACCACTCTCAAAATATCAGCCTCCACACTGCAATCCGTATGTTTTCATCATGAATGTTTTATACAGAAGATGTTCAGCAGTGTGACTGCTTCATTTGCTCTGGGTTGTGCAACACCCAAGTATAAAGTTGGCCTCATTTTCATAGGTCCTTACAGCTCATAATGAACTCTGTGAATTCTTGCATTTGCTGTACAGTTCTGTAAATCAGGCCAGCAGCTTTCAATAAGGATAGTAATTAAAAGGAGAGTGGTGATTCGATATTTAATTATGTGATAAATAAGCCTGAAAGTAAGTAGGAGTCTATTCCTGTTGCTGAATGATTACAACAACTATTGACAAATCTAGTTAAAAAAAAAATATATATAGCAAAAAATGAAGAAAAAATATACATACATGTTTATATACATATATATATTTATATATCCTCTAGCCCCAGTGCAGGCTCTGCCAGTTAATCCATCATGTCAGCATTCTATCTTGTCTCCTTAAATATTTTCCTTCAAGGTGAGTGTTTCCAGTCCACAGCACACAATAACAGGTATTTCCCTTTTTCCCTTTACTCCTAATGTGCATCCCTGCTCTCCTTCTCTAAACTGAGACCTGTAACTCAAGTCCTTCAGCTGCTCAAGGCACATCAACACCCTTGTGGCATGTAAATCACTCTTACCCTTTTCCTACCCCTTGAACCAGCATAGCAGTTTCTGAGGTGCTTGTATTATTGCAGAAGCACGTAGTGAATTCTGCTGGTCTTATTTTCACTGTCTATGCTGATGACAATCTAAGAAGCAGAAATGTATTGCATACTAATTCAGTTGGTTGAACAAGTAGATGCCATTTACATTACTTATAACTAGAAAGGTCTAGATTCAAAAAGCTTAAAAAAACAATATAAATTGGCAGTGTGACAAGCAGAATTCAAGGAATGGGAACTCTGGGTAGTTTAAAGATTAACATACCAAGAATAGATTTTATTATAGATATTAATAACTTTTAAAAGAGCAGAGCAATGGCTTAGATATTGTATTAGGTATTCTGTTTTGTCTATAAATGGGCAAAATTAACATCAGTTCCAGAGTGATGGAGCTGCAATGTGTTTCCTTTCATGTCTTTGGATGCTCAGCATGTTTTTCTTAAGAAAGAAAAAAACTCCTAAAAAAACCAAACCCTTATCTCTAAGAAAATAAATGCAACCTTTTACAATGTACACAAAAAATATTCCCTGCCCCCTGAATAGTAAACGAGTGTTCAGTGAAAGAGAAAAAATATATAGATTATATGATCATGTATAGGTTTAAAATCATCAAAAAGAAAGGTAGGATAGGATAAAAAAATAATGTTTCACTTGATGTGGTTCATATGTGCTATAAGGTTGAATTGGATTTCAAGTAGTTAGAGATTGGCTTGAAATTAAGTGATACACACTGCTGATTAATAAGCACTTATGGAATACAAAATACCTAGGAAGACAATGGCCAAAAATAAGAAAGAACAAGAACATGATTTTAAGCATGACAAATAGCAATGGGGATGAAATACGTGTTTAATTGCAGACATTCCAAATCTGGCAGCTCCACTCAAATAGTTTCAGCTATCTTCCAGTTCAAATGAGAGTATCTTCCAAGACAGCCAGAACCAGAGATAAACTGATTTATTTTCCTGTGTGTACTTGTTATTTCAGATGTTAATTCCTGAATGGAATACAAAGCAAGCATAGAAACCCCTGAAAATATTCTGGAAATGTCATTTGAAAGCCATTTTGATGGCTTCCAGAGCTGTTGAACATTCTAAATGAATTAGCACAAGATGCAATGTCCTGCACAGATCAGCAGTGAGTGCACTATTTTCACTGTGAAGATGAGCCGACAAATGTGCAATGAGTTGACCATGTTGAAAAATAGGATGCATTTTGGCATAGAAATTTGGATTCTAGTTTTCACACTAAGTTTTACTGAAGTATATTCACATTGTGCGAAAAAGAATTTTTAGCACTAGCTTTATAAAATTGAGTCCTAATATACTGATATGCAACAGGGTTTGCACAAAAGCCCTTACTTGCTAATTGTCATTCAACCTAAATTAGTGTTTCATTCTGTAAAGGAAATGGTCCTACAGAAAGAACAGGAATTTAAAGCATTTTGGACTTGGCAGTTATACTGGGAAACTATCCCACTACTCTACAACAGGTTAGGAAGACGTAAAATTATTCTGATTTTTAAAAAAAAAGTATGGATTCAGTCATTATAAGTCTTGAAAATTATATATGTGTTTGCTTCTGATGGTGTACTCTGCTAGATACCACTGAAAGATTTTAAAGGTAACAACACTATATGATATCAGCAATCTCAAGAGTTTCAGAAAATCCTTATATTTTGGGAAAGGTTAAGGTTGAAGGTATATCAGTGTACAAAATGTCATACTCTGTGTGTAGCTCTGTGTAGCCTGGAATGTTTTTCTTACCTTTGAGGTCAGCTAAGGTTGTGCACAGCCTTCTTAGTAGAAAAACAAAGATTTTTTGTTTAGATGTAACAATAAAGTAGAAGGTAGTAGAAAGTTGTAGAAGTAAAAAGGTGCTCATTAGAATGTGATATTGATATTTTGTGGATTGATAGATTTTTAGTAGAAAATTATTAAGATGAGAGAAGTGCTAAATGCCTTCTCTTTGAGATTCTAGATGTGAAAAGGAATTTTATAAGGAGTACCATGGAAAACTGAATCTAAGCTTATGGTGAATACAGTAGAAAATTTCTTTAAGCTGTTCTTCTGGATATACAGAAATAAGTGCCCATGATAATGACTCCCATTTCTCTGGATTTAGAGGTGCTCTGAGAAGGTCAAAGTCTTCATCCTGAACTTGAACTTGGCAAAGAAGACAAAAGTTCTCAAGTCTTTAATGAGATTGAAACTTTGGTTGATGTCCTTTGGGAATATGTCACAGGAGTCATGATTTTATAATGCTGTAGAATAACCTTTGTTACAGTCAGCCATACAGAGGTGATGAAACTGGGGTATGCTCATATTTAGTGTATTCCCTTGATGCTTTGAATTGTCTTCTTACTCTGCTGGCTGTAGTGTCTTCTAGACTAAATGAATTGCATAAATTAGACAGAATATAAGGAAGGACAGGGTTTTCTCTCTGCAAAACGGCCTTTCAACTGAATCAGGCTAAATCTAGGTCAGTGTCTGAAAAGAATCTGTCAGCATTCCACGTAGCTTCTAATAGTTATCAGCAGTAAGTGCAAAAGCTTGACCTACAAATCCACAGCTCAGCTTCCAGCTGTGACCACAGTGAAAGCACTTGAAGGCTGCAGTCACTTTTTGAGGGACCCGTTTAGATTACACCCTCAATATGGAGAGTGCTACATGTGCTGCCTTTTCCTGAAGCTTGATCCATAGAGGTTTTAAAGGACCCTTCCAGAGCTCCACCTTCAGAGAGGATGGCTTCTGTGACCTTCATCGTCTGAATAATTCACCTATCCCTCACTATTTTCCAGCGAGATGATATCTTGAACTGATGTAATTTGGTAAATTAATTTCAAATTACCTCTGCTGTTCTCTACATGGTTTCTAATATAAGCCATTCAACAATTTTAACACTTTAATTTTTACACTCTAAAGCATGTTTATTGTGATTATGATTTGTATAGAGATTTTTTGCATATATTTATTTTATAATTAATTACAATTATCCAGTATAATTATCCAATTTATTTTCTTTTTGAAGACAAGTATAAGAAAGAAAATCTGTTTCTTTGGAGTAAAAATTTATTTCATCTTTTACTCATTCATAATTATCCTATCATCTGCACCAGATTTTTCTGCTAGATATATATTAATAATATTCATAGGATTAGAAGTCAGATACATATTTTAAATTTATGTTTGACCTCTTAGATAATGTTAACGTAGAATTCCTTAAAGAGATTACTACACGTGACTTTATAAGGTCCATTTGAGTAAATTTTTAGAAGGACATCAATCCTAACTGCAGATGATGAAGAATTTGTTATGTTTCATGATGATCACCCTCGGTGTCTCACTGTTAAATATGGCATCATTTTCCCAGTTTGAACTCTGTTCACTTCAGATTTCAGCTGTTGGTTCAATTTCTGGTTATCTGTAATATCCCTTCAGTCTCTTCTTGACCTCATGATCCTGACACTTTGTTAGGTGAGAAAGCAGTTGAAGGAAACAAAAGGCCATTGTAACTTAATAGCATCAAATCACATAATAGTGATTTGATGAAAAATATCCCTCTTTTGACAGTTGTTCTTGGTCCAAAATAAAGCCTTTTCCTTCCCCCTCAGGAACAGCAACAGGAGTGTTTATAGCTCACTGTCTTGGCAAGTCCAACATTTTTTTCCCCAGACATTTGTGCAGTTTTGCGGCCATAGAACATCATTTATCCTGTTGCCATTTAATCCTTCTTCTCATGGGGATAGATAGAATATAGAATGAAATTTATTCTCTGCCACAAAAACATCATCTACAACTGTTCAAAATCAGATCCTAAACCAGAAAATCTAAATTCCTATTATTTTTCTAAATAATCAGCTAAATGAACTAAACTTAATTTGAAAATAATCTCAAATAATTGACCATTTATGCTCACATATCCAGTGTGTGGGATATAAAGTTTTTTTTCAGGATCTTAAAATATCTGAAGCCCATCTGTTTAAAAACAAAAAAACCCCAGAAAGATAACAATTGTGTTCTACTGTACAAAAAGGTGTACACCACATGAACAGTCTATCATTTGATGAAGGCCATATGATCCAGTAACTTTCTGTTACTGTACTAACACAGACAAAGAGCTGATAGTTTTTCTAATGAACATTTATCTAACTCCTAAATTCTATTGGAATAAAGATGAATCTCTATAGGAAGAGTGTCTTGTGATAATAGACGGAATTCTGTGGTGCTTATATATAGAAGCTGAGGGTAGGTAATTTATCTACCCTCTATTAAGATGTAACTGTTCCAAGGGAAAACTGAATGGGTCTGAATGGGGTTTACTTTATGAAAAAAAAAACCCTAAGTACAGAAAGATGTTTCACCTTCAACAAGAGTGATGGGGAATGAGATGTAGCTTTTTTTTCCTCATATAGAAAATCTCATACACACACAGACTCCTCACAATGAAAATGTTATACAAATATGTGATTTTCAGAACTTCCTTTCAGTGATATAACAAGTTCATACACATGTTATCTTTTGATAACTTTCTTCTGGTTTTCTGTTTTTAATTTTGGTAAGCCTCTGATTTTGAAAACTGCCCTCAAATTTGTCTTTGTTCCTGCACTTTCTGCAACACTTTCACACTCCAATTTTCCTTGTATGCTCTAAAAGCAATGAAAGGAAAAATACGAAGGCAGTCTTTTAATTATTTGTTTTGGAAAGAGCTGCAGAAATATACTATTGGTTTGTTTGTGGTTTTTTCCCTTTTTTCTGCCCTTCTGGCCATGCTCAAATTTACAACTGCGTTATTGAAAAGCTCTCTTTTGAGGATTAATGCTACAGCTGAGGTGACTTCTGAGATTAAAATGTTTTTTCTTTAGTCAAAATTCCATTTGTGGTATGTGATTAACACATTTTCTGAAGTTATTGCTATGAAGGGACTTGCTACTGATAAGAAATGAGTGCCAATAGAAGATTACAGAGTATGAGTTTTTGTAAGCCTTGTTTCTGCTTCTGTGCAGTACTGCTGGTGGTCATCTCAGGTGGGTATACAAAGCAAATGCAGGTTGTTCTTCACATAAGAGAAAGTAAAATACATAGATAAAATCTTTCCTTTGTCAGAGAGCAGACCAGATGATATTGACCCAGACACTTAGATTAATTCTTATGTATGCTTAGAAGATACTGGGCAAACAATTAAAATCCATTAAATATGAGGCATTGTTAATCATGGTAGATTCTGACATTCAGTCAGTTCTAGAGAAGGAAAAATATATTAAGAATATGATCTTAAGGTCCTTTTCAACCCTAACTATTCTATGATTCTATTTATGATAGCAGGTTAGTACTTGCAGCTTAAAGCTTAAATAATAGTGCCTATCTTTGTTGCAACTGTGTCAAAGTTAATGGTATTATACTATGGATAAAAACTATTGTAAAATGTTTCGGCCTTTATTTCTGAAAGCAGTGTTTGCCTATAGTAGCATCAGTCTATAGGAACTCACTTCAGTTGGACTGATAAATGTGAATTCTTTCAAGCTATTTCTCCTGACCCTAATACCCTGACCCCAATACCCTGACCCCAGTTCAGTGTAATGACAGATTTTTTTAAATTTATTTTATTTTTTACATGGATTTGTGTTGCTTCACATGTTTCCTGAGTGTATTTTAGAAGAATTATTAAATGTGGCTATGTAATGCTTCTGTCAGCAATGAAGCCTGTTGGTTTTCCTGACTTTCTTTGATGAAATAGATTGCAGCAAGGCAAAGAATAGTCTTGAACAGTTTCTACACCTGTACACCGAGGCTACTGGGAGTCCAGAGTAAACGACTCATTGACTTGAGAGTTACTAGGCTGTTTGTTTCCCTTGTGTAGAGAGAAGGTGTAGAAATAGTCTTACATGAATACAAAATCTAGCACATTACAGAATCTTGCAAACTGGAAATGTCTACAGAAACAGCAAGAAACTTCCCACTTAATCCACAGACTGATTTCATCATGTATCTTTTTGCTCTGTATGGCATTACTGGATTGATGTGGCTTCTGGCATTAGTACAAAGAGCAGCTTGGATTTTTTTCTGAATTTACTCCAGTATGACTTAAGCCTGATAAAGAATTCATATCCTCTGAGGAGTTTGGAAAGATTACTAGGTTACTAAACGGAGATGAAGTAGTAGTCAGACCTGTGTTGAGAAAACAGGAACATCTCACTGTTAATGCATTGTCAGCAGCATCATCTGTTTTTTCTATGTGTCTGCGAATCTTCAGGATTTACATAAGATAAAGATATGCGCTTTTTTTTCTTCTCCAGATATTACATACATTTGTTTACTTTATGAAAATGCACACATACGATGTGTCTGGGTGATTGAATTGATTCTTTTTGACTGATTATTATAAGAACAACTGATACTTTGGTCGTGAATCCTAAAAATTGTGGGGGAGAAAAATTCAAGCACCAGAACATGGGTGTTCATTAATTTCTCTCATTTAAATATAGGCTTGAGGTGCTGAGAGAAAGACTTTTCCCATAACCAGAGTGATAAGTAAGACACCAATGTTGTGACCACTACTTACTACAAAGGAAAAAACACAGCACTATCAGGTAATAATTAAATGCTGCAACTTGTCTGGATAAAGCACTTTTAAAAATGTATTTCACACTTCTGCTCAAACACAGGTGCCAGTCTGTTGCTGATGTGTTTGTATTCTACAGCTTGCATATTTTTCCTGCCATACGGCATGATTCTTCTTTTTGAAGTGGCCTGTGCTTTCCATCGTGTTGTTGGTTTTGCAGCCAGCAGCTCAAAAAGTTGGACACTAGAACTGCACTTTAACTAAGACTGCCTTTTAGGGTATTCTTGAAGCACCGTCTTGTGCAACTGCAGTTCTTACTGCCTCATTTCTAGCCTGTGATAATGCCCTAAGGCTTGACTTGTGATGATAATACCATAAGGCTTTGGAAAAATGAAAGTAACATTGAAATCTACAGTGAGATGCTTTATAAACAAATTTGAGCCTCAGGAAAAGAGCACTGCTTGACCATAGTGGACAGAAGTAGTGAGGAAACTGGCATGTTGCCTTTATGTTCTGGGGGTTTGTTTATTTATTTATTTTGCATTGATTTTTATTGCTCCAGAAAAAACAAAGCCCTGCAATTTGTATTCAGTTCCAAACAAATATGCTTTAACAAAAATTTATAAGCATCTGTGTATATAATAACCAGAGTGTAAAAGAGAAAAAAAGGTTCTCATTGACAAGAACTGTTTGGCTCACTTTTGTTGGTTTCATTTTCAGAAAACCTGTTCCAACATCATTTGAAAAATGCTCTTTTCTCTTCTTCAAGAGAAACAAGGAATATATTTTACTGTGAAAGATGTTTATGTGCTGATTATGTCTAGCTCTGATTGGATATCAGGCAAAGGACTTGAAGAAAAAAGGCTATTGTTAAATGCATATTTAAGTAGCTCAGTTCAGTATTTTACATAAAATCCATCCAAGAATAAATGTGCTATAGCTTTAGAGTTGCCTTTTTTCTGTGAATCCAAGAATGAATTTCAGTGCTAATGGTGTTTCTAAGTGCCATGGAAACCCCTGGACAGTAAGACTAAGGATCTGCTCTTTGAACAACAACTCTAGTGGTTGTCTTGGAGCTTGTTCTATAGCTGGTATGCTCTCAGGTACACAAAGGTTATGGTGAATCGGGATAATCATCACCAATCAGGGAGAAGTTAGGGAAAGTATCAAAGAATTATCCGTGACCTTTTTAATATAGATATATGCTGCACTCGAATCACCTGATCCAGAAAATTGTCAGCATTTTTACTGACTAGGAGAAGCCAACATAATATTTGAGTGTGTCTTATAAAAGTTGTGTAATAATCATTAATGAGAAAGGAGAAATCATTTAGTATTTAGCTCCAGAGGTAGAAAATGCTCTGTAACTGTACATCATTTCTAATATAAAAGAATTTAAAAGGTAGCAGTTCACTAAAATGGACCTAGCTTTAATAATATGTACAGGTAATTATATTACATCATAAGAATTCCAGCTTCTTCTCATTTTCTGTTGTTAATTCCTCATAAGCCTCACAAGTCAGCAGTGAAATCAGGTTTATTACAAACTGGTGGTAAAGTACAAACCAGTAAAGAAATTGCTGAAGAACCTCAGTACTGTCAGCATCCTAAATTAACTAATACACCACTTTAGTGAATATTCTCCTACTATCTTTTCTTATCTGGCAGGAAAAATGCATAAAACCCTATTAAGATGTAGTACACTATGCATGAAAGAAATACCAATGGTACTTTCATTGGCATTTCAATTCAACCATGTTTATGAGGCTAGTATTACTGAATGATTAACTTGAATATAGCTTAGTAATACTGTTTTAGCTAGTCAGACTGGGTATTACACTTTACCCAGTCCCATATAGAATACAAAACAAAAAAGAACTGCCTTTGCAAATAATTTTTCCATAATCACTTCAGTTGTGGTTTTTGGTTGGTTTTGATTTTGTTTGGTTTGGGTTTTTTTGGGTTTTTTTTCGTTGACTGGGGAACTAAAACTGTTGCCTATGCAGTAGTAGGTACAGATCCAACATACATGCAGTGATGGTGATGGAGGGACTGCATAAACCTTTCAGTGCCACATCACCAGAAACATATGTATTATATGGGACAATGATAATGTGGAGGCTATGGACATGTCAGTGATCCCAGAATCCATCACTTCTTCAGCACCTTCTGTAAGACTGAGAAATATTTTGAGTTTTTTATGGATTTAGAAATATCACTGTGAGTTACAGTTATAATTTGCCCATCATACAAGGTGATGGAGCAATTGCATTTTTCATGGTTTTCTAAAAAGCATTTTTTCAGCTAGAGATGTCCTCACTTCCTCAGGTGTTAAATAAACTATACTGGATGGAAAATAGCTAGAAGAGAGGGCAGAGTCAACTTTCTGTGTTCCCCGCTGATTAGCCTTGAGGGAAGCAGATTTATTTTTTTTAATCTGTCTTTGGAATTGTATGGATTAAATCATGATGCTGTCCAGAAGTTCAAAGAAAATACAGGTATATTGAAAGATGTGGTTAGCAGAATGCAAAATAGTTTGTAAAATGTTCATATTAAACTACCTTCCATTTAAATAA
This sequence comes from Nestor notabilis, assembly GCF_000696875.1. Taxonomy (NCBI): domain Eukaryota; kingdom Metazoa; phylum Chordata; class Aves; order Psittaciformes; family Psittacidae; genus Nestor; species Nestor notabilis. The sequence continues at coordinate 17,308 of NW_009941517.1, read as the reverse complement.
GGAATATTTCTGTTAACTTTTTGTTGTATATATTACTTTCTGATGATATGAAAAGTATTTGACATTCAAAACTCACATTTTCAAAGACTTTGAGGACAATACAGAAAGGCAGAAAGTACCTGTTTGTACTGATCTCCATAAAAATAGAATTGTGCTCCATTCTGTACAGGAGGTCTTCCCCTTGTGAACTGAGAGAGAATACTGTTAATCAAATAAGAAAAAAAAACCCTGGAGTCTGATGCAGAATAAGGTTGCATCATTTTCTCCCATTTTTTTTCTACCTAGCATAATTTATAGTCCTGTGCAATCTCAGAGAAAGACAGTTAAGAAAATTTGTGATTTAAATCTCAACTGCTCTGAGTTGCTCTTAGTGAAAATGTAATTCTAATTTATATATCAGGAACCAGGAGTAGACAAAAGAGACTTCTCACCCAGAAGAAGAGATTGCTTAGAAGTCAATCATTCCAACTAACATGTAATTGTGTGTTTGTATTATAAAACTATCTAGGCACTAGGAACTACACAATAGTGTGATTTTTAATCATTAAACATCAAGTCTAGCTAATAGACCACCTATTTCAGTTCATTGTTGTGAAATTTATGAAGCATGAAAAGAATAACATTTCTAACACTGAGAAAGTCACTAAAGAGAAGTGCAAAGATACATCTGTACATTTTTTATTTCATTTGAATTACATTTTAATTGCTTAAGTAAGAATTTTATTTATTTTAGTCCAGAAATGATCATTTACATCATTACAAGTTCTGGTTATTTAGGAAGTGGACAGAACATCAACTTCTGCAGAAAAACCTGTCCCCTTTCTGACTGTAAATTGAATGAAGATTTGCTTTTGTCCTGGGTTCAGCTACAGCAGTCATTTTTTCTCCTTCTTAGTAGCTGGTGCAGTGCTGTGTTTTTGACCGTCAGCCTGGGAACAACGCTGATAACACCGATGTTTTTAGTTGTTGCTCAGTAATGTTTACTCTGACCAAGGACTTTTCTCAGTCTCATGCTCTGCCAGGGAGGAGGGGAAGCCAGGAGGAAGCAGAGACAGGACACCTGACCCAAACTGGCCAAAGGGCTATTCCATACCACAGCACGTCATGCCCAGTACATAAACTGGGGGGAGTTACCCGGAAGGCCAGATCACTGCTTGGGACGGGCTGGGTATTGGTCAGCAGGTGGTGAGCGGTTGTGTCCTCTCCCCTTGTTATTTCCCTTATCATTATTATTGGTAGCAGTAGTGGCTTTGTATTATACCTTAGTTACTGGACTGCTCTTATCTCAACCCATGGGAGATACATTCCTCCGATTCTCCTCCCCATCCCTCTGGGAGTGGGGGGAGGAAGAAGTGGGGGAGTGAGCGAGCGGCTGCGTGGTTCCGAGTTACCAGATGGGCTTAAACCACGACAGCTTTGCAAGATTGTCAGCAATCTATCATTTCTGCAGAGATCTCTCACTTACTTTGAGCTTTTACCCTCTTTCTTCCTGTGAAGCTGTGTCCTACTTCCCCTTACGAATCTTCAGGGCACCAAAAGGCACCAAAAATGAGATAGGAGCTTAGATGTACATGGTAAGACCAGTGTGTTAAAATTAATGGGATCCACAGAGAGGAAAGTGCCATAGGCAACGATAGGAATAAAAGGCCATTTTCTTTCCTTTTGCAGGGAATAAAGCTCAGCAGCATAAAAAAAAAAAAAATAAAATAAAAAAAAAAAGTGCTGCTGCTGGTTTTTTTTATATCCTTCTTTCTTTTTTTCTTTCTTTGTCCCTCTCCTGTGTGAGAGGCCAAATGGACAATAGGCAGAATGTTGTTACAAGGTACAGGAGACACACCAAGAGTTCAAGGAGAATGCTTAGTCCATACATAGTTGTGAACATATCTATATCACTCGAAGAAGTTGTTGCAGATGTTTATTTAGTTAGGGTATTTTTCATTGCTGCGGGAGAGTTTGTGTCTCCATTGACTCCCAAAAAAAGGTTGTCCTGGGTTCAGCTACAGCAGTCATTTTTTCACCTTCTTAGTAGCTGGTGCAGTGCTGTGGTTTTGACTTTCAGCCTGGGAATAACGCTGATAACACCGATAGTTTTAGTTGTTTCTCAGTAATGTTTACTCTGACCAAGGACTTTTCTCAGTCTCATGCTCTGCCAGAGAGGAGGGGAAGCCGGGAGGAAGCAGAGACGGGACACCTGACCCAAACTGGCCAAAGGGCTATTCCACACCACAGCACGTCATGCCCAGTATATAAACTGGGGGGAGTTACCCGGAAGGCCCAGATCGCTGCTCGGGTCGGGCTGGGTATCGGTCGGCGGGTGGTGAGCGGTTGTGTCCTCTCCCCTTGTTATTTCCCTTATCATTATTATTGGTAGCAGTAGTGGTTTGTATTATACCTTAGTTACTGGAGAGCTGTTATCTCAACCCGTGGGAGTTACATTCCTTCGATTCTCCTCCCCATCCCTCCGGGAGCGGGGGGAGGAAGGAAGAGGGGGTGGGGAGTGAGCAAGTGGCTGCGTGGTTCCAAGTTGCTGGCTGGGCTTAAACCATGACAAAGGTCATCTTTAACTATGACACATCCGTTTACTTTGGTCAGGTACGAAGAAAAACAACAGCAGCAACAAAACGTAGTTTGACTCTTAGTAAGCACCAGAGTTTATGATAGTGTATGATTTACCTCCTGTGGAAACAATGAAACTAAAACCCAAACAAAACCACCTCAGAATTCCTGTGTACCATGCAGCTGTAGTCAGCTGGGGAAATTTCTAGCACAGTAGTGGCTGAAAATCCTCTTGCAATTTAACAGAAACCCATGCACCCACAGTTATTTCACATGATCCATGTGTTTAATCACATATCAACACTGCTGAGGTAGTCATGTATAATGTAATACACAACCTTGCCCTTCAGTTAAACTATTTGTGGAAGTCAAACACATTCTCACAGACTTCCCCACTTCAATACCACTTAAATAAACCTCTTAAGGTTCTTGCATTTGTTACCTTGTTTCCACATTTGTATCAGCTTTCTCACTGGGAATATAGAATGTAAGCAGAAGTAAAATATATAGTGCTATTTTTCTGTACATAGGGGAGACAAACATACAACACAGTTTCTGTTCCTATCCTCTGGGCTGTTAAGGAATCCTCTGAGCTGCTCTTTGTACTTGTATAGAAACATAGAAGAGTTCAACAATTCCACGCTTTCTTGCCTTGCCTCCTCTTCCCTGTCCTGCCATTCACTCCTCTTTTTCCCCTTCCCTTCTTTTCCCTCCCTTCCTGTTCCAAACTTCATGGCATCCTGAAGTTCAGATTCAGAAGTTGTGTATTTGGACTTGACATTTCTGTATAATTTGGCCTGAAGGTAATGAAATTGCTCCAGAACTTACTCACTTTTCTTGTACAAGGAGCTGGAATCTATGAATGAGTAAAACAAGCAACATCCTGGCCAGCATCCTGGCCAGGTATTAATAGATTAGAAACAGCTGTACTTGTATGTAGCATAGCAAGGCTCTTTAGAATCCATTTTCTTAATTCTCTTCTCTCAAAATGACAGACAAATGCATCTTTATTTCTTCAGGGTTTTCTCTGTTTATGATCTACAGAGCTTGCTGTTAAAACCTCAAGGGCACTTTAGATATTTTAATGTACAGTCATTTTGCCAGAAGCCTGTGGCAAAATACCAGAGTTTGATTTCTGGGGTAGTGAAATAAAGGAAGGACTTCAATTGAATTATTAATTACAATCCTAGCAATCTATTTTTCTGATAAAGCAAGCCTGGAAAGTCATTTGGATGTAGTAACCAGTCTTACATAGTAATAATTACAAAACTTAACTGACTTCCTCCAAGGATCCTTTTGTCATATATGGAAATTTTCTTCATTCCTTGTGTTTTCCATATGGTTTTAGGCACCTCCTCCCTCAACTCTGGACATCTTCCTCCTTTTTACGTTACCCAGGATACCATTTATCCCACATGATTTTGTACATTGCCTGAACTTGTTATTTCTCTCTGTTCAACTCTATTTCCTCTCCCCTCTCCCCTGAAACTTTGCAATTTTTTTTCCTCAGGGACTAGCTAAGGAAGATAACATGGAGAATTCATGCTCCTACCAGAGTCCCAGCCCTCCCTACCATAATCACTTTCTCACCCAGCTGCTTCTTGCAGTAAAGAAGGCATATTAGAAGATAGTACTTTATTATATCTGCATGTTGGCTGTTATTTGAGCTATTGTGAATACTCTCCCTTTAACAGTCAGCTCCTCTGAAAAGTTCATATCATAAGAATTACTGTCATAATAACTCAAGTTATGAGGCTTCAAGAGTCAGGAGATTGCTGTCTACAATACTTTCCTTCAAGGAATGAAACTGATAGGGAATGAGAATCTGAGACAGAAAGAAGATCTTAATTACTTTTTGCGTGTGCTTTTATTACAAGCCTATTATTCTAGTATCCTATCCCCAAATCATTTTAGTTGGTGCAGTCCCCATGAGTATTCTACAACTAAAATTTAGGAAAAAAATGCAACCCATTTTTTCCTTCCCCTACTTCTTTTGTTGTTTGTGGCTAATTCTTTGTTACTGCATTCATAGAATCACAAAAAGGTTTGGGTTGGAAGGGACCTTAAAGATCATCTAGTTCCAACCCCTCTGCCATAGGCAAGGACACCTTCTGCTAAACCAGTTTGCTCAAAGCCCCATCCAACCTGGCCTTGAACACATGCTGGGGCACCCGCAGCTTCTCTGGGCAACCTGTTCCAGTGTCTCACCACCGTCATAGTAAAGAATTTCTTCCTAATGTCTGATCTAAATCTACCCTATTACAGTTTAAAACAATTCCTCCTTGTCCCCATCACTACATTCCCTTGGAAAAAGTCCTTCTCCAGATTTCTTGTAGGCCCCCTTTAAATGCTGGAAGGCTGCTATAAGATCTTTCCAGAGCCTTCTCTTCTCCAGCCTGAACAAGTCCAAGTCTCTCAGCCTATTTTCATAGGAGAGATGCTCCAGACCTCTGATCATCTTTATGGCCCTCCTCTGGACTTGCTCGAGCAGGTCCACATCCTTCTTGTTTTGGAGGCCCCAAAGAATTACCCATTCTATCACAATAATACAACTTATGTTGTCCAGAACAAGAGAAAAAAACAAGCTGTACTAAAGCTTAAAATAATGATAGAAATAGTCCTATACTAGAAGGCAAATACCTATTTCCCAATCTGTTCAGGTAACTGGTACCTGGATTAGCTTATCCTGAATGTTAGCTTCATTTCTGCAAAGCCCTACTCATATCGGTGTTTCTCTTTTACTTCTGAAAATATCTAGAGGCACATCCCACTGCTGTTTCAGATGAGGTGCATCAGATGTCTTTCCCAGACAGTTATTTCAGTTCTAAAAGAAATACATGTTTGGGTAGAACACTGGAGGAATATCAGCCCTCAGTGACTCTGCCTCTTTGCTCACGAGAAGCATGCTAAGCTAAGTGTTTAGGGTTCGCCCACCCTATCAGTTAAGTAAACAAGCAAGTCTTGGCTAAAAAAATGCTTCTACATCTAAGTTATAGGTTCCTCTGTGTGGATAAGTGACTCCACGCAGAAGGTGAAGTGACTCACTACAGCTAAAATTAGGCTAAGAACAATATGAACCACGCTAGAAAGACATCATGAACTGAAAGGGCATTTCACTCTGCTAGAATGGTCTTGTGCATAGCTATGAGTGAGGGAGAAGACAGGGAGAACATCAGGAAGTGTCCAGGTAAATACGAGAGATAAAAGAATAACAGAATAAGAAGGGGAAGAATTTTAAATAATTCTGTCAAATTTAGAAAATGTGCTAAGTTGCCTACCCAAAATATAAGAATAGATCAATATAAAAATACTATGATAGAATGTTAGAATTAAAATAACTGTAATATCACCATAATTTTTAACTGTTTTGCATGCTTTTCTCATCTCCATTTTGAACCTCTCTACATCTTATATTATAAGAAGAAATTATATAGGTTGATTGCTTTACTAGATTTGCAAGATATATTCATTATTAATAACCAAGTCTTTGAAGAAATTACTCTGTGTTGTTCAAAATGGATTCCCTTAACATATGCATAAATATTGAAGTTGGTTTCACTACATTACGGGTACAGAAAACTAAATATAAAACCCTTACAGATATAAAACCCTTACAGATTTTTTTTTTTTAGATGATAAAACTGAAGTATATTAAAACAGTGTTGAAGGATGCATCTCTACTCTAAAATCAAATGTGAGTAATGACATTCTCATCTTGAATTGTGGATCCCTCACAGCAGACAGAAAAAGATTAATTATAGTTTGAATAGGAAAGATTGAACTTAGGAAGATCTTTACATGGCAGGCACACAGCTAAATGCTAAATTATTCTTCCCAGCCAACCTGTTCGCTCTAAGTCCCTTTTGCCCTGAGTCCAATTACCAGGTTCCATAATGTTGCTCAATCCTCATCAAGCTAGTCCACCCTCATTGTTTACCATTCTTGAACTGTGGTCCCACAGTCATTAATAGAATATGACTTGATAAAAACTCCATGATCATTTTGGACAAGACATATCCTCAAGGCGGGCAGCAGAGAGGGAAGTGCTGATCTTCTCTCCCTGACAACCAGCAACAGGACACAAGGAAATGGAATGAAGCATCTTCAGGAGAAGTTCTTAGAATTCCATGTGAGTTCTAAGAAGTACATGATGAGCAAACAATTAAAAGTACAATATGGTCAGTTGTGAATGGATTTTTACAAGAAATGGGGAAGCACTTTCCTGGTACAAAATCAACCCTTTCTAGGTTCTACTTCTCTTCCAAAGTATGGAACTATACTATAAAACCTTTCAAAAAATATTCCTAATGTGCATTGCACAAGCTGTTTTCCTAATCTTGCTCTAAGAAATGGTGAGGTGCTGCGATTTTTAATACAGTAAAAAAAAAAATAAAAAAAAATAAAAAATTGGGCAGGCATCAGGACGAAAACTTCCAAATTACTAACCTGAAGACATTTTCTAATAAGGATAATTGGATAATTGTGTATGGCAACCTCAATAGAAAGATGTACTTTTGCCTTACTTGGTAGTTCACTGACACGCTGTATCAGGACTTCAGCGATACTCTGGTTCCATCCCATATGATGTTCCTGTAACAGACTAGAGAAAGAAGGAACTGTGTCAGTGTTTTCAGGCTCTTTCCAGTTTTGTTCCTTCATTTTTTTTCCAGGGAAGGAGCAGATTCCTTGTTTGGCAAATGACCACCTGATGATAAGATACTTGCTTGTCTTATTCTCACAGAACATGGAACCATCTTCTGAAAAACAGGAGCAATAGATGAAATAGAACAGGAATCAAACTGATTGAAAAAAAATATTGAAAAAGCAGATACCAATGTGTTGGTGTCAGACTGAGTGGAGATGTCAAGTGTCTTACAGTATTATGCACAGTCCTAATCAGTATCAGCTTTAATGTCAGGAAGAATGGCGTGTAGATTAGCACCACCAAGCTCATGGAAGAAACAAGACTTATATTTTATGTGGGAGACAGGATAAGAATCGAAAATAGTCTCGATAAATTGGAAAAGTATTCTGAAGTGAACAAATTGAAATTAATAAGGCTTTGTATTTGGGGGAAAAAATACCAACAAACCAACAATCAAAAGTCCACTTATGCTATCATCCTGCAGAGAATGACAGGCAGTTTATAAGAAACCACGACTGAAATATAACCCAGCAAAGCAATTCTCGTGCAAGCAAGATGAACCTCAGTGCTGGTTATAGAAAAAGCAGCAGTGTATACGAGTAATAAGAGAAAAAAATTCTGTTGTAATTGGCCTCTGCAAGGTCTCAGCTGGCGCATCACATCAGGTCTTTGGCACCATGTATTAGGAAAGAAATAGACCAATTGAAGTAACTAAAAAAGAACACAGTAAGAATATATGGTTTAGAAGACATCTACCTTAAGAAAAAAGTAAGATCAGTTTTGTCTGAAAGAGAGAACTGAGGTAAGTGGTAAGGAGACATGCAGCCATGATTTGGACATGGAAAGAGTATTAGAAAAAGGACAGTGACTGGTTTACTCACTGTCACTGTTACACACCTGCTGTGGAAAAAAATAAATAAATAAGTAAGAGTGTTCATAGCAGAACAGATTCAGGCTAAATACCAATAACCTCTTTCAAAGTATAAGCGCTGGCAAAGGCAGCTGAGAGAGGCTGTGAAATCTCCTTCCACTAAAGGAAGGTCAGAAAACTTTACATTGAAGAGAATCTAAGGCAGTTCTCTGGTATCATTACTGGGGAAAATTAAGATGATCACTTAAGGTCTTCCCTGCCTGGCACTTTAATGCCACTCTGTGGCAGTTTCATTGGAGCACCCAGTGATGGGTTGCACTATTGGCATTGCTTGCTTGCTCTTTCCGCTATGCTGCTAAGAGGAAATGAGATTTTTGTGCCCCAAGCGTAAAACCTGTATAACTTAATTGCCATTCTGCAGTTTCCATCAGTACACAATTTGGCCTTACGTTGATTGTATTTTAATATTTCAAGAATTTGTATCTGAATTTATAAAATCTAGAACTGATAAATTTGATTGGATGGTTTGAGTATTTATGTAACTGCTTCAAGTTTTTCAGCTTCTAATTTAATATATGCTGAACATACCTATTGTAGCAAATTTTCATTACATGAGGATAATTTAATATTTTATAGAAGGGAAGTAGAATGCTACAAATTCACTGGAAAACAAACAAATAACACTCTCCCTACCTCTCCCCCCACCCCCTCACCCCCAAATAACCCAGTATTCCTAATAAATACTGCATCATCTTGACTACCTTTTCCTCCAGACTATCACAGTTGCAAATGCTTTCTGCTTAAAAAGGTCCTAGTGACAGAAGAAAGAAAAATGGGTAGGTAAGATGTCTGTCTTCTCTATATTCATCTTTAAAACAAGGCAACGCATCCATGAACTACTTGCTGCACATCTCAGAGAATAATCTTATCCTTCTTTTGCACTATAAAAATGGATCATACGCACCACAACTAATTTTCAGGAAAGGGTAATACAGCATATCTTGAACATCCATAGTAGTTTCTAGGCCTTGGAAACAGTCTGCACTCCACTTTGAAGAAAGTTTAATTTTTTTTTTATTTTTCAATCTCTCAGAGAAAAAGAAAAAAAAGTGATTGGAATTCTTCCTTTCTGAGTAGAGTATGCGAAGCATGTGATGACTGCAGTTCCTCCCTCATGTGTTTACAGCAGTTCTGGTGATTTAAGAACTTAGGTTTTCCAATTTCACAATTTTAATTTTTCATTTCAAGAAGACTTGGTTTAAACCACTGAGAGCGTTCACAAGTAAAAATACCTCTTTCCTTAGAATACATTTCCTGTGAATTTTGTTAGAATTCAACAGGAGCATGTCTCAGATGTGGCTGTGACAAGGTGGAGCTATAGCAGTGCTGCCTGATGCTGCAGACAAGGGCTTAACCACACAATACAATGGAAGAAGCACAGCTTGAAGGGATATATATCCATGCTCCCTCATTTAGCCTTTGTCTACCAATATATCTTAGAAGTGAGCATACAGTTAAGTAAGGATGAGCTAAGACTGTTTCTTTAAAGCTATCACTCCAAAAGCAAAATGTGTAGTCTTCAATTATGTTAATCTCATCCCAGAAGTTCATAAAAAGTAAGACCATCCTGTGTTCCGAAGAGCTCACAGACAAATTCAGTCCTTCTGAATGTCAGCCATCAATAATTCAGCAAAATATTGGTCACATATCTTTAACACAACTTCACATCTGTAAGTATATGCAAATGCAGAAAATTAAGTCTGAACCAACTGCTTTTCCGGCCAGTTCCAAACTCCTTTTGACATATTCAAAAGAAGTTACAGTCTCCTTTTGAATATATCAAATGCAACAGAAATATATACATTGAAAAATGATATTTACTTTTAGGACAGGAAAAAGACTTACTCATTCTTCTCCATTCTATAAGGATTACATATATGATTAACATTTTAGGATAAGCTTTCTGAAGGTTAGGACTCATCAGTGACTAGCATATATTATAGCACAGGTATAATATAAATAAATTACAGATAATGTCACATTCAGTTTTGCTGTGACAAACATCTTGGGACTCTTTCTTGCAGGGTTTTGCACAAACATATTCTAAGTGATACTCTCTGCCTCTCAAGTTCTCTAAATAAACAAGACAGATTGGAAAAAGAAAGGAAGCAATGTTATTCTTATTTAGCGGATATCATTCAGATACAAAGAATGTAAGTGACATGCCAAAAGTAATTCAGTAGACTATAATGGATCTAATGATTGAGAGAAAATCTCCTGGAATTCATTCCACTATTTAGCCAGAAGATGCACCATGCTTTTGTGTTAATCATTAAACACTACAGGTGAAATTTCAACCCACTGGTTGTGTAGTAAAGGATTTCACTATGTTTCTCTACTAGGGCTTTACCACAACACCAGTGAGGGTGCTGAAAATACTACAAATATGCTGCCAAACGCGTATGTCCTCTACTGGACTTCTTGATGTTAGTTACACGCTTTTGACAGTTGCATTACAGACTTCCTCAGACTCCTGATTACTTTAGAGCCCTGACACAATTTCATTAAGAAGTCTGAAAACAAAGTAACACAGAGTGAAGGAGCAGTAAGTTATAGAAAATAAGAATACAGAATGTGTCAAGTGTTATTTGGAAGGAAGAGAAGTGGGAGGAGGGAATAACTATTGGTGGCAAATGCTAAGGAAAATACACCTTATAATCAGATGGTGATAAAAAGCAGGCAATGTGGACCAATTTGTGAGGTGTAACAATACAAGTCAAAAATAAAAATAGTGTTCTGATACCAGGAAGGTGCATCTACCTTGACAAAAATCAAGCTTTACATAAGGTACATGTAAGGACATGGCTCTCCATAAATCAAACCAATCTACATCCAGGCTGCTGCAGCCTGTCCTTTTATCCTGCACCATGTGTGAACATTGTCCTCCCAGTCTGCTCTTCCATGCATAGCTAGTCTGATTGAATGACAGTCACCTTAAATGCTGCTAGATTAGTTGGATCAGAGTACAAAGACAAACATGAAGTTAATGTCATATTGTCTCATGGGTCTTATTTAGTCTTCTTTTAGCTGCTGTCATATCAACAAATATCTTTCTGGTCACACAAGTAAGTCTGATATATGATGTAACATGACATATCTCTTTTTGGGAAAAATGTTATTATTCTCATAGCATAACTTTCTGCTTGCTCTCAGTGGGAAATATTTCAGTAAATAATGACCCTTTCATGTGTATTTCAATGGAAGCCAGCATCCAAATATTTATAAACACTTCAATGCAAAATGTTTTAAATTGACTATAGTACACAGGACGGCACAAATACGGATGAATCACTTTTACTTGTAATTCTTATTGCAACTAGAAACCAGTGTGATTTAAAGCTTCTGGTACTGTAGCATGCAGCTTGACATTATTGAGCAGGAAGTTTTGAGCTAATTTCCAAAGGGCAGTTATAATTTATGGCATTTTACTTTGGATCAGAGAAATAGCAACAAAAATTTCTGTGCTATGAAATTATGTAGAATATATTGAAGAACAATCTGGAGGCACACAAATTTCTGTGTTAAAAGATTTTCAATTGTTTTAAAGTATAATCTTTTGTATGGTAGAAACAAGATTTTATAGGAGAAAAAAAGGCTAAAAGTCTTACGTGTAAGAGAGCTCTTTGGACATTTCCTGATCTAATGCTTTTTTAGGGAAAATTTTTCTAAGTACAAATGTACACTACAAAGGTACTCTGTTATTTTAAGGGGAGAAAAAAAATCTTCATGCTGCTGGAATATATTTCTTCTTTTGCCCTATATTTATGAATTGTAAGCATATACTTTGGGGAATTTTCAAAGTACTAATCTT
>NW_009941517.1:449-5334 GCF_000696875.1 Nestor notabilis | reverse complement strand
TCCCTATATGGCCCTACCAATCTAGCCACAAAAAAACCCAACAAACAAACCAAACCCAAAAACAACATTCACAAATGTTTTCTTCTTTGTTTTACTTCTTCCACACTGTAATTGGATTTTTGGTTTTTTACATTCTTTGTTGTTTATATGGTAATATTCATGAGAGTTTGTTCAATTTTTCTCTCTTCTCCCTCCCTAGACTTCATATTGTGCAAATATAGAGAATATATCCCTTGTTATCAACTATAATTCATGTATGCGTTGAAAATAAAAGTGAAAAGCATTCTTCTATCCCTGGAGATCCCTCCTTGTAATGGTACACATCCCACACCTGCTGTGCTTTTAGTTCCAGTTCATTGGAAAAAACATTGTCCCTTACAGTCTTTTTCCTCTGTTGACTACCCCTCCTCTGGAACAATTTTAAACACTTCAGAGCAAAAGTATTCAAGAGCTTAGATCTTGTCAGCAGTCTGCCTATTGCACTTAGCTGCATCGAACAGATAAATTCAGCACAAAGAACCTAAGCTGAGGTAGATGTGAACCTACCCAATAAACAATCAAAAAAGCCATTGCCCTTCACACAAATGTAAAGGGTCTTATTCTCAGGGGATATGGACAAGCATTACTTGCTGCAGACTTATTTTAAAGAAACGTAGGCCACATTTTGCCCCCTGGTTACACCTTCATTGTACAATTACTTACGTCTTGTGACTCTGGTGGGGACATTGAGGTGTAATGGAGGACTGAATTTGGCCCCATTAGTATGAATGTTATTTTAAAGTGCAGGATGAAATATTGTCTGGACAAGATTATTGAGGCCCAGAACTGAAAATGTTCTTTAGCAACGTGTGGATGGGTGTGGATGGGGAGGTGAAAGAGAGAAGAGAGAAGGCAGAGTTGGATTTGAGATGAAATATATTATATATTCTGTCAGAACCCCGGTGAAAGTGAGAGAATCCCAGTCCACACTGTATGTATTCAGCAGATAATGGAGCCGAGAGGCTGGTTTAGTGCCCCCTTAGGTTATATAGAGGTGGAAAGGATGCCATAGGAGAAAAATCGTAGCTCACAGTTCTAGGTTAATTGGAAACATTGACAATATTTACAGGATAATCTTTAATTTCAAATGGGAAATGGACTAGTTGATCCTCAGATATTTTTATTTGGTTTCTAAAAGAAACAAAGCTGATATAATTATACTACTTGTCTGTCAGTCCCAGACTGATACGTTCTGAAACACATGGCTGATTTCAACCAAATCTGACAGACGCGAGTTGTCTCAAGAGTCATGACGTTCCTAACAGGTGGTTGTTTTGTGTGTGTGGCTTTTTTAATAATCAGCAATTATGCAAAGAAGAAAGAGTTTGAGGTTAAAATTTGAGGCAAGAGCCAGAAGAGTTGGTTAATAGCTGAATCCAAAAAGACACGTGGAGGCTAAAGCAGAGAACAATATCAGCATTAGACAATGCTTCCATGTAATTTCTGAGACAGATGTCTGATACATTCATAGCCTGAAATCCGAAGCACCTCCAACTCCAAACCTTTGTTGTAGCCTTAGCTTTCACCCTACTGTTACATATTTGTGACTTCATTTCTTGTCCACAAACTGAAGGTATAGATATAATGTACAAAGGTTGTGTATGCAGCATAGGATTTGGGAAAGCAACAATATGGGAATTATTTACAACTCTCCATGTAGCACTCCAGTTTTTTTCTTACTGTTTTCCTACGTCAAATCTAGTGAGTTTTACCCTTCTGACCCTATGCATGGTACTGTGTGAGATCTCACTATACAGAAAAAAGCCTCTTTATTTTTTCTCTCTGGTCTTTCCCTGTGGCAAACCCATGTTTCAGTGATTGGCAGCTGTTTCCAGGAGTTAGGAGCTGATAGGCTAGGAGACATGTATGGCAAGCCTGCATGTCTCCCAGCAAACAGACTGCTGCAGTGAGTCTTTTCTTTGTAGGCTGCTATAATTTGGGTGGCTAGGCAGGAACTGGTGGTTTGGTAATTCTAAAGTTTTCTAGAAATTTACTAGAATTTTACTAGAATTACTAGAAAAACTAGTAATTTAGTCTGGGACATGCCAGTGTTTTGGGTAGGTTACAAAGATCACCCTACAAAGATCACCCTACAAAGACTCACCTACCTGAGTCTTGGCAATTTCTAGATGAGAAAGCAAGTTCAGCTGAGCTGGGGAAGAAGCGAGCAGTTACCTTCCACCTGGCTGCCAGGCACAGTGCTGCTACCGAGGCTCGTGTCAGGCACAGCCCTCCAACTGGACACCAGCTGAAGCCTGCAGGCAATTGCTACCTACTGGTTTGGTCAGGTGTAGTATGTTCTAAAAAGCAGGTCATGGCTTGTGTGCAGGCCAGGTCTGCAGCATAAATTAATGCTTTGTAAGGAAACCTTGAATCTGTTACCTAGTCTAGTGGGAGGTGTTCTTGCCTGTGGCATGGGGTTGGAACTAGATGTTAAGGTCCTTTCCAACCCAAACCAATCTATGATTCTATTGCAAGTGCATGCATGTGTGTATATTAGCTATCCAGCTACAATAAGGTCTTGCTATAGAAACTTTTTACATTTCTAAGTATATGCCAGTTGTTGATAAAAGGTCTAATGTTCTTGTATATATGCTGTATTGCTAAGAACCCCTTAATACAAAAAAAACTTAGAAAGCTGGAGCACAGGGAGAAGTTCCTTTAAAACTTGGCTGGACAAGATTTTTGGAAGAAGCTGGTTTTTTTGGTGGTTTTTTTTTTGTTTTTTTTTTTTTAAGTAAGCGTATTGTAACCCTATGTTTCTACTTATATCTGATTATTTTCTTCACATTGGCCTGAATTAACTCTCTCCCCTACAGCATTCACCCTGTTGGTATGGAAAATGGAAAGTTCTGTAGATTGCCTTAGAAGTAATTTCTCCGAGTTTTGATGTTAAAATGGGCAGTGGATTAGAGAAGAATTAGAGAAGCACCATGGTAAAGTAAAATCATGTTATGATGTGCATGACTTGCATCTATTGCTAATGATGTAAGTTTGATATTTGGAATTTCAGTCATCCTTGCTGCTGTAGTCATCTAGCTAGGGAAGCAAAGGGCCTTGACAGGAGCAGGTGTTTGGATAATTCTGAAAATTGCATGGAAGAGAAAGACAGCTATTTAATCCAGCTCATACAGCCAATTGGAATTGCTGACCTACTACAGAACTGATGGAATTTTAATGACTTGAACTATCTCTGAATTAAGCTGGTTGATATGCTTGTGGTTGTGGCTTGAATAAACTTGTTCTCTTGAATAGGTCCAAACTAGAAATAAGCTGGAAGAGAAAATCTGGGAAACAGCTCTTTAACTCTTTTAAAATTAGATTAATGGCCATGTATTTGCTAGGGACTGACATTGTATTCGTAGCTTGTTGTTTTGCCTGAGTAAAATTTTTATGAAAACACAAAAACTTATAGTTTTAGACTATGTTTTCCCATTCTAAATCTTCTTTCCAAGAAAACACGACATACATGGAGGAATAGGACAACATATTGTGCTGAAGTACAGTGGCATATTGGTTCTGGTCTGTCGTAGGATTAAAGGATGGGGAGGAAAGCAGGTGGCAACTACAGAGCACAATGAGAAACTTTTCTTGATTTTTTTTTTGTTTGTTTTGGTTGTTTTTTTTTAAATATTTGCAAGCAGCATAAAGAAGAAAGCCCAGAGGAATAAGGAAAATGTTGAAGTGCTTTATACTGCTATAGGAACGATGTGAAACTTCTTATACAAAACCAGCATAAAGCAGGATGTCCTTATTTACAGCACATAAAGAAACTCAGAGGCTTTTCCTTTTCTTTGACTGACTATCTACATGTATTCCAATCCTTTGGTAGTAGGTGCATCTATAAGCACATACAATTCATAAATGGGCATCTGTAGCTGAAGTTCAGTTCAGCAGAACTTCTAATCATGTTATTCTGTTTGAGCTTAAAACTACTGCAGCTGTGAGTGCCATATGTTGAATCTCAGTGCCTTCAGGTGTGTCCTGCATGCAGTCACATGGTCCTAATTTTTGTTCCAGGTGTTATGAGAGTGTATTGATGATATCAGAAATACCCAGATTTACTTTACCAACTGAGGAAGTTAGAGGACAAGTTTTTATATTGGTAAGTAAAAATTCTTTGCATGCAACATTGATGGCTTTTGTTGCTATTTTGTTACACTTTGAGAGTGTCTTGGGTTTTTTGTTTTTTTTTTTTGGTTTTTTTTTTTTTGTATTATTCAGGTAAGTATTATGAAATTACCTTTTTTGGAGGAAAATGCTGCACTAGTTCCTACCAAAACCCTGTTACTGTTTGGTTTATTTTCTCAATGTTTTGTGAAGGTAGTGGTATTATGTATTAATAATAATCCTCACTTACAAGGTGTGATGTGAGTTTTGCCTTTATCCTTAGAATTTTGAAAGGAAACCCTTCGTTATCTGTCTGGCTTCTGAATTGTATTTTGTAGTAATATACCTTGAGCCCAACCATAAGGATACTTTAAATCTTACTTCAGATGGAAGTAGAGCTCACCCCAGATCAGGTGGTTAGCAGAGAGGTCTTCTACAACGTTCTTACCAACTACTCAGAATGAACATTTGCCTTTCAAAGGTTGTTTTCACTGAACTGGACTCAAGCACAGACTTTCAGTTCAATATTGCTATATCTGAATAGCTACATCAGTTTATGTCTCTGGCAGACTACAGATGTCTGCCAGTAAATATTCACCAGAAACTGAAATATGGTTCTGAGCTCCAATAATTATTTCTTGGTGCTACGTAAGAAAGTTTTCTTATCTGTGCCTAATATAGCTTTGCAGAGTGTGTGGGCAATTAGCGAGGTGGCTTTTCATAGTATGAAAGATTC
>NW_009941517.1:0-418 GCF_000696875.1 Nestor notabilis | reverse complement strand
CGCTGAAGCAAGTTTGAGCTAAATAGCAACACAAACCAACTTCACTAAAAGAGATGGTAGTGGACTACAGAAACCACCCTAAACCGTCTTATTTTAGGACAGCACTATCTGGGTGTCAGGTAAGAAGGGGTGTGGACACTCCAGCGACATTGTCCCAGCGGGACCACAGAAGCGATTTGAATTCTGAGATCTGGCTCTGGCTGAGTCTCTGCGAGGGCTGAGGGCTTCCAGGTAGGACCTGGACCCGAGGATCCTGCCTGCCCGGGGTTTGACGCTTTCGTCCCCTGGCCAGGTGAAGTGTTGAAGTGTGCTTCTGGCTGCCCCGGGGCGAGGAACCGGCAGCTTGGTCACGTTACGCTTCAGAGCGCCGGGAGCCCCTGCCCAGGGAGGGAAGAACGGGGGCGACACAGTGACGGAG
>NW_009941516.1:87287-125940 GCF_000696875.1 Nestor notabilis | reverse complement strand
TCGCCGCTCGGCGATCTGTTGCCTTGTACACCCGTAGCCGCCCTGGGTGTGCGTGAGTGTGAGTGTGAGAGTATGAGCGTGAGTGTTCGTGCGCGCGACGGATGCGGGCCTTCATCCCGGCTCCTCTCCAGCCAGAGTGGCTTAGCAGATGACCCGGATATTTCTGTCTCAATTCTGCGGCCGCCGTGTCTAGCCCTCAGGGGTGGACTGAAAGCTAAATCATCATCCCTGCCTGAGGCAATGCTTTTCCCAAGGCACTGCGGGGCTGGGAGGTCTGGCAGTGAGGAGGCTCATCTCCAGCGCAGGTTTTCCCACCCACATCTGTGTACCCTACTTGTGTAAAGGCTCTGAGCTTTCCCTTTCACAATTTGAAAGGGGGCTGTCCACCCTGACAGTTTGATTTGGGGCTGGGGCAGGGTGGGTTTGGTTTGCGCTTGTTTGTGTGGGAAGGGTGGATCAGAGGAGCTGTTACTGCAGATGAACACCAATAAATTATTTAATCTCTAGGAACTGTTTCTGCAGAAGCATGCTGGAATGGTGGGCGATGCATTTTGGTGGAAGGGAAAGGCTGTGGGTACCACAATAGCAGTGCAGACACACGGAGCCCATAGGTAGGAGGGCAGGTGGTGAGCACACTGGCTTACACAATTAGTGTGCAGTGACTTTCATCCTCCAAAGAGCAGAGCTCTTGTTTTTAATCTTGATGCAAATTTCATCAAGATAATAACCTGTTTGCTGGACTAGATTAGTATGTTGAAGACTGAAATATACCCAGATACATATAAAAAATATATACATGTAATGTTTTTATCTATCTGTCTATCTATCTATCTATCTATCTATATGTTTTCCATGAAACAGTCTTAAAATAACGCATGCTAGGCTTGCAGCTTTGTACCTGACTTGAAAATGCCGAGGAGGCTGCTATGGTGAAGGGGTGTAGTGCTGGCAACTGGGAGGCATCCGTCAGTGTGGAAACTCCAGTGAAGTGTGCGGAGGCTGGGGTGGGGACAGCGGTGTTGCTATGAGCACGGCAGCAGGCATCTGGAGAGAGCCGCGCAGCCGCGGGCGCTGGGTAGAGGGATGTGCAGGCAACAACTCAGGGAAATTAACAATTCTGAAAATTAGTTTAAATGTAATGTAGGCATTAGCATTTCACCTGGTCAGGCTCCATTAGACAGGCTTGCAGAGAACCTAATGAATTCTTAATAAAGATTAAATCGCATGTTCAGTAGATTTTGATGAAAGAGACTGCTATTTTATTTTTTTAATACTGTGTTATTGGTGTGCTTCTACATAATAAATCTCATCCTCGTGAATGGCTAAAGCAGCTTCACACTTGATTATTGCCTTGAAAAGGAGCACAGGAATCTGTAGACAGATGAGAAAAAGACAAAGGAACAGAGAGCAGACGTTGTTAGGACTATGGAAAGGTTATGCGCTGTCCAGTTAATCCTTGAAATATTAGGTAATGGGAGAAGTGACAGGTAGAAATTACAATAATTTAAGAGCATATTTGAGCCAGGATGGGGCTTAGGATTTGTAAAATTAATTCAAGATGTTTTAGTGAAATATTTGTATACCTTTCAGCTGGTGAGTGGGGTGTTATCCAGCGAAGAAAGAGGTACTGGTGAATAGCAAAGAGGTGGAACTGGAGGTTAGCATTTACATCTCAGACAGTGGCCACACAGTATCTGGGCTGTAGGACTGGTTGTGAAAAAACAACAAGCAAACCTAATCGGCCAAGGTGGGCATAGTCAAGGGCTAAGGATGTCAAAATGACCTTGGTGCTAAGCAAAATGCCATCTTTAGCCCTTGACTACGCCCACTTTGGCCGATTAGGTTTGCTTGTTGTTTTTTCACAGCCAAGTCCTGCCGCCTGGGTGCTTTCACCCATGCCTCAAAATGCAGTGTTAGGGCTAAGCTTGTGAAGGGAACAGTCCCCAGTGGTGCAGTTGTGCCACACAGGCCAGTGAGACTTCAGAGTGTGCCACAGTGTTCACAGTCAGGCTGTGACCAGATTCTGGTTTTACTCAGCTTAAACTAAAAAACAGCTTTAACGAAGGAAATGTGGGGCTTCCTTTGAAGAACCAAGCCAGAGGGTGAGAGATACCAGGTGAGAGAAGTTAATCTTTCATTCCCAGCACCACATCTCAGCAAATTAACTTTGATGTAGGACCGCAACGGATGTCAACTTTTTTTAGATCTTGTATTTTGAAATAAATGTTGAGAACATGCAGAATCTGGAATATGGGACCTTCTTTTCTGGAATGCCTGGCTTGTAGCATGGAGTTGAGACTTCTGTTTTTGTAGGATATTTTTGTGGTGACTTAAACTCTAGTGAGCGTGTTTGCTCATCAAAAGGCCCAAGTGTATCTCCATCTGTTACTGCTCAGCAGAATACTTAAATATGCCCAGTGGTCCAGTTGTGAGGAGGGATGGACTCCTAGGGTGGGGATATCATCCACTACCATCAGCATGAAGCTTCTAGGGAATTTAGTGTTTAATCAGGCTAACACAGAGAGGCTGAACTAGCTGGCATGGCTTCAAAAACAAGGTCCTGCTCCCTACTCAGCAACAGCAGTTCAGGAGGGTGAGTCGGGGCAGCACTTCACCTTCCCAAATGAGGGGTTAGTGATGGTGGTGGTATTCAGGAGTAAACATGCCTTCAGCTGCCCACAGGAAAAATCTTGGTGTTTGGGGTTTAGGTTGGGATTTTGCCTCTGCAGAAGCAGCAGCTTCTGTCCCCTGCTGAGCTGGGAGTAGAGAGCTGGGTCTGACTCTGTTTCACAAGATGCCAGAGCTTCCAGCCGTACATGTCCTCCAAAACAGCCGTGTTTCACTTCACCAGCAACGCAGGCGGTACCTCAGTTGATAGGCTTCTTTGCTGGGCCATTTTTTGGCAAAATGTTTTTATGTTATGTATAAGAAGGATGGGAATATTCAATCAGGAGAAAAATACGCCAGTGTACAATGCTTATCTTTAAATATCTACTATCTGCTCCCCAACAGCCATCAGTCCCATTAGTCCTCTGATATATTGTTCTGACCTTTTTCAAACAGCCCCTCAAAACAGCCCCAGGCTCTACTTGCTCTCTGTGTAACTGAATTACTTATAATCTAATGAACTTCTCCAGAGTGAGAAGCAGTCCCCGCCCACTGGTTTTACAGCCCATCTCAGCAATTTGATGGTAAATGCCATTGAAACCAAACGATGTGTTGTGCACACCCACTCGAGTGCTCTTTGATGCATGTCTGTGTCTCAAAGCTGTAATGATTTCACACTTTGAGCCCCTTCCCCTGGGAATACCTCACCTCACAGGAGCTTATAGCGTGGGACTGCTTCGCCTCCACAGCGAGTTCCTGGGGACAGAAACACCAAATGTGTCTTCATGGCCTGTCCCACCCCTCTGAGCAGCTTTTCGGTGCCATTCGGCTCTTGCTTCTGCCCAGGAACTGTTTGGTCACTGGCAGCCCAGAGGCACGAACCTCACTAGAGCATCAGGTCAGGTAGAGCCATCCCCATCCTTGTCTCCTGCTGTTTTCCAGGATTCCTTTGACTTAAGGCCCAATGACAGGCAGCTCCTGGCAGTGTTTGAACTGGGTTTCAATAAGCAGGGGAAGGAGCTGCAGCCCTGGATACTGTAGGTGCCATGTTCCACGCCCTGCAGTGGAACAGTGCAGGGTGGTTGCCTCTGAACCAGGAGGAATAAAAGCTGTGAGGAGAGAACAGTGAGACTGTGCATTTTGGCTTGTAGTTGCAAAAGGAAATCATGTTTTCAGCTCTTACTTGTTCCTTTTGGATTATTAATTGTGCTTATAAGCCAAAACATTAACAACCATAGTTCATTCTTTTATACTTAACATTCTTATTATTAGACTGTGAGAGGTTTCAGAGAAAAGCATTAACAATATTAACAGGCAAGATGGAATACGTTCTGGGTTTGGGTTTTTCTTCTTCCTTGACAGTTCTTAATTTGTTTCTTGTTTTAGGGACTCATAAAAGTAAAAATATCTTCCAGTGACAACAGTGAACTGCATAGCTTCTCTTTCAACCTAGTTTTGAAACCTTGAAAGAAATTTGCCTGTCATATTCTGATATGACACATCTAGTCCTGTTGGAAATGTTTTAGCAACCTAATGAGATGAAAGCAGTTCTGTTAATGAGCTCTGAGGAAAGAGGCAAATCTGGTGCACAAATATAACCAAGTCTCTGTTTTGGTTTATGGCTTGACTAACCCAGAAGTTGTAAGAGTCATAAGACTGAGACATAACGAATGACAAAAGGTGGTGGTTTTCTTCTTCCTTTTCCCATCTGTATGGGATACAACTTCATATCTGATATGAGTTCTCCAGTGTGCTTACCTGGGGAATATGGGGAAGATAGTAAAAATGGGGGAGGAATGAAAAAGAGACAAATAATGGAGGTAGAGGCACTCTGTTGGCTCTTCTGCTTTGTCTGGTCAAGAGAAGGGGTGGAATAAAGAAATGCTTCACTGCTGGCCAAGGGAGGAGCAGGTTGCTGATCAGTTGGAGACTAAGAGCCAGGCAGTCAATAACAATGTCTTACAGGCTCATAATTTGCTGTCTATGGTAGTTAGTTTTCTCCAGCCACTTTGCAGAGTTATGGCCAACCCCTCTAAGTGTCAAGCTCCATGGGTTTCTCCTGGATTTGCAAGATACAAAATCACAAATGAATGTTAAAGCTGGTGGATTTGCAGCCAGAAAGCCTGATGCAAGCGCAGGATCTAAGAGCTCAATTTTGCATAATTCTGGGCTCATTCACCTCCTGCTCAAGCTGGGAGGAAAGTAAAAAGCTTTTCATATGAGCCAGCAGCAGTTCGCAGTGCACAGAAGGACCTATACTGTGAAGTCCATGGTTAAACCCTGAGTGTAGAAGACAGGATTTGGTCCTTTAGTCATTATGAGAGTGTGAAGACAAGCTCTGGCAGAAGAGAATTGGCAAAACCTTCTCAAATTCAGGCGGCCAGGCTATTCAGGAGTCTTGTCACTCTTCCTGATGCAATTGCAAATCTCCTGAAATTTGCGGTTTCCTGTAGAGCCTGAAATTGCTTCTGTGGAGCCTGGACTCACATGATGACCCGGAAAGCTCTGTTCTCAGGGCTTCTTTGCTTAGTTCTTGGTTTTGTTTTTGAAAGAAAACTTCCAGCTCTCCTCACTTAAGAGAAAAAATAAGTGTCCTTATTGTAGCCTAAGGACTGAAGAATTGGGAGCAAAACAAAAGACAGCCCAAATGAAGACAAAGAAACCAACTGCATCTGAATTGCTTGGTTATTTTTGAAGCTTGGTTATTTTTTTCGTTATCGAGATTGAAACCAGCAACCTCACTTGTTTCAAATCAATTTGAGTGCTACTGACCCCAAATCTTCTCCTTGTCCTCATCAGACTTTGAGCCAAGTTCTTCTCAAATTGAAGATGATGTCTCTTCAGTGTATAGTTTTTATGAGATCTGATGAATTTCAAATGTCTGTGTGGCACTTGGTACAATCCTGTAAATGGCTGAGTTTCGTTCACAAAAACAAAACCAGGAAACAAAGAGGTCTGGAAATCCTATTTGAAAAAGCATTGGCACGTCAAACCTAAGGCCATTTTTCTCGCCTCAGAAATTCTTTTATTTTCTTCTTAGAGGGAAATACTAAAGATTTCTTTTTTTTTTTAGCCACGATTTTCCTGATGCTGAAGAAATGCTCTGCCTAATGTAAAAATCCCCCTAAACTGTTAATAGAATCATTCTCATTTTATTTTTAAGACCATTTGTGCAAATGGCAGAATCAGGGTGATTGGAGGATTACAGTCCTGATTATAAGATGCTATTAGGATTCTGCCTAGAATCAGAAAATGCAAAAGGCTGAAAAGTGCTACTGGATATCACAAAGCAAAGGAACTAATGGTTTTCTAGTGCTCAGCAAAAGGGAGAAAAAAGTCCTTTAATCCAAAGCTCCATCATTGTGTGGTTATTGTGATAATAGAATCTTGATGGAGGCATTTCTTAGCTTGCCAATAAAAATGCTTACCCCCCCTAGCTTTCAAGTTAATTGAGAAACAACTGAGGAGTGCTCTCTCAGAAGGGAGCCCAGGAAACCGTAGTAAGCTGACTCACACCTATTTGCAAATTGCTAATCAATAGTATTTTTGACATGGAAAGAGAAGGCTTGCCAGAGCTGAAATTGGTTGTTTTTTTTTTTTCATTCTTGGGTAAGTCTTGCTCTGCTTGGTCACCAAAAATTATGTAATTTCATCAGAAGACCTTTCATCGGAGTATAAAACCAGAGATACGTACAGCAGCTTCAGAGATAATAAAGAGGTGTGGGTAATGTGGGGTCACCCCACAACTTAATGAGTTTGGGCTCTGGCTATTAGTAACCTTCCTCTCCCCACTCAGGCCATCCTGTGGGATTTTGTGTCCTCTGGAGCCAAAGGTAATTTAGCATATATTCTATTTGATACAGGATAACTTGAGCAATCTTTCAACAGAAACTTTATAGCAGTCTTCCAATACCTAAAGAGGGCCTACAAGAAATCTGGAAAGGGACATTTTACAAGGGCATGTAGGGACAGGACAAGGGGGAATGGGTTTAAACTGACAGAGGTTAGATTAGACATTAGGCAGAAGTTCTTCCCTGTGAGGGTGCTGAGGTGCTGGCATAGTTTGCCCAGAGAAGCTGTGGCTGCCCCATCCCTGGCAATGTTCAAGGCCAGGTTGGATGGGGCTTGGAGCAACCTGGTCTAGTGGAAGGTGTCCCTGCCCATCGCAGGGGGTTGGACCTGGATGAGCTTTAAAGTCCCTTCCAACTCAAGCCATTCTATGAATCTATGGAATTCTGCTGATTAATGCTGCAGGAGTTGCTTTGGGGAAAGGCTGTCAGACGCTGATTCTAATAAGTGAATTGAGATGCTAGTCTCCGTTCTCTGAGAAAGCCTAAAGGTGCTGGTGGACTCTCTGTAGGATTGTGGTGTTCAGGAAAAACTGGGAGCAGGCTTTGGCAGAAGCAAGATCCAACGCTGGTAGGAAATACAGGGTTTAGTAACAAGGAAAGGGATTTTCTTCTCTTGGCCGTGTAGCAGAGTACTTTGTGTAGAAATTCAGGGGTACATGTTTCATGTCAGGAGGCCATGAAGGGTGCCTCCAGGGCCTGCCTTAGTGAGTGGAGGGAGGGTCAGAAGGCTTTGACTGGTCCAGAAGAACTTCCTACTTCAGAAATACCCTACTCAGAGAATTCGTCACCCCAGTGTTAGCACCTTGGCAGGAGGGCTGGGAATGGATGTTTTACCTCTCTGCACATCCTTCCCCTGAAACATAACCCCCCAGTGCTTAAAACGGTCTGAAAGGCAGAGCTCAACATACTTTGAGACTCTACAGCAACTTCAGACTTGCATTAAATGCGCTTGTCTACAAAAGCATCATCAACAGCAACTTGTACACACTGTAATAGTCTGTTACAAGAGTTGGAGCATTTCTAGATCAGCTGGGAATTGCTACAGAAGAGGACGAGAAAAGAACAGGTTTGTATTGAGGAAAAACTATCACTTATATAATAAAAACGTATACTACCTCCTAGCAGAAAGTGGTGATTTATCCTCTCCCTGTTAGAGCTGATTGGAGTTAGTAGCTCCAATTTTAAAGCATTAAGCAAAAGTGCATAAGAAAGGCTGAGTGCACAAAGTGGATGTTAGGCAGAATAATCGAGGTAACAAATGGTAGGTTTTATGGCTAGGTTTCTGGAGCTGGGTATGTGGTAGCTCACAGTGATGTAGTGATGGTTCCTCTCTGCTAATACAGTGTTCCTTATTCATTACAGCCCTGTTCCTCACCACCTTGGTAGCGTGAGCATTGCTGTAATCCAGCTTCTGCCTTTACAGCAAAGGTGGTGGAGTTATGTCATTTTGATGGCTCTCAATGAAATAACACCATGTCTGGATGAATTTTTTATGGAACTGATGCAGGCCGGTTCTGAGTCTCTCCAGAGTTCATGGTGAGATTTTCAAATCACTTCCAGGGCACCACAGTGTGGATCTGCATGCCCTAATTTGAGACCTCAATAACTAAGCCTATGTGAATTCACCATCCTTTCTTGTACTTCTCTGTGGCTGGCCATGACGGGTACGTGCTTCTCCACATCATGGAGGTTTCTGCTTAGCTTCGGCCACATACCATCTGCATAATGAGGAGGGACATACCATCCTCATAAGGAATTTTAAATGTGAGAAAGTCAAGTTGGCTGCTTCAGTAGTACAGAACTGAGGTTTTGATTCAGCATGTTTTGGGAATCTGTTCTTATTTACTCACAGCCTCTTTACATTTACAAGCAGTGCAAAAGGGTATTACAGGGGTGGTTATAGCTTCTTGCAGCTAAATCAGCTCTTTCCACTGGCCAAATAGAGCTCTTCCTGCATGGCCCTTTTAAGGACGAGAAATAAGTCACTTGTTGGCCGGTTGGTGAAGTGCACTGATGGTTAGGTGGGGACTGCATCTCCTTACCTACAAATTCTAAAATGGGCAGATATTTACGACTGTAATGTGCATATCCCCGCTGCAGACATCACAGAGCCTTGTCCATCACATTCTCAGTAACACAAGCACAAATCACTGGGAGGAAAGAAAACTGCTGTGATGAACATACACCTCAGAACGTCATCATACTGTTCATTAATCACCAGTCACCCTTCGGTGATTAATTATTTAGCTAAATTGGACAAATTTTTCCACATGAGTGAGATGTTTAGTTAATAAAGCAGGAAGCTGCTAGTAGCATGCCCTTGTTTTCCTCAATTCAGCTGTATGATAAATTTATGTTCTCCTGATTTACAGTTTGGTAAAACCCCCACAGTGCTCTATCATCTCTTACTTTCAAGGTGGATGCTGCCCAGCCAGTTCTTCGGCAGAAATCCTGATGTTGCTCAGTGTGTATATTTCAGATGTTTAAGTTGAACAGTAGATAGGTGAGCTGATTGTCCATGTGATTTGTTACCCACGTATCTCTGCGTGTGCTGAGCCCTTGTGAAACACTGGTAAGGAGGAGCAGGAGAGCGCTATGCCAAATCCCAGCTCAAGGGTCGGCATTTCTCCAGCACTGACTGATGGCATCAGGGTCACCTTGGAAAAGAGGAAGGGACCCCAAGACCCCCATCCTGCCAGCAGCCTTGTGCTTGATAGGAATCTCCCTGCAAGGCTGTTGCTGGGACCAGGCAGGTCTTACCTCTGCAGTGAGGTGGGATGTGCAGAAGAGGTGAAAGATAGCATTGGCACTGGGGGATACTGGTACTGAGAGTGAATCTGAATCTCGGTATGTTCCATGGCGATACTGGTGTCTTTCACCATTGCTAGTTATAAAAAGTAAGCAATAATAAAAAACAGATGAAGAGGACAGAAATATCCAGAGACAGCCCATTAGTGATAAAGAATTAGATATCAGTAATTTTCATATAGTTCAGTAAATAGTTCAGAATTTAGGTTTTATTTATCTACTTTTGTATTTATCTACTTCTTCTTTTTACCAACCCTTTCAACAAATAAGCTTATTTTAATTCATACTGTAAAGTTTTTCCTACATGACAGAGCATGAACATTGAATTATTACACTGGAACTTTTAGTTCTGATAAGTGAGATCAAATTGTACTACTTTGCCCATCTCTGATCACTCAAATAGCTGAGGCCTTCTGCCATAAATAGATATTCAGAGTATTTTACGTTCTCCTGCATAGGACTTTAAAATAGATTTGTGGAGTTTCCAGTAAAAAATGGAAAAAACTTCTTACAAAGTGTCCATAAGAGTGATACAAACCCAGGCAAAGTGGTGCATTTAAATTCCACAGAAACTGGATAAATATACTGAGATTTAAAAAATAACAAAGATCACAATGTTTTTGTTGGCTCCCTCATTAACTGGGGCACAAGCCCGTGCAGCGCAGAGCGTGTCTGAAGCTCCCCAACACACCCTGCTCTGTTCTCCAGGAGAACTCTCCTTCAGTGGAATGCTCTTCCTGGTCCTCCCGACTACCTGCTCTGTGCTTAGCTCCTCACTGTCAGTGTTCGGGAGTGCAGAGCCCTGCAGCTGTCTGATTTCAAGACAGTAACACTGTACAACTCAGAACTGCTGACAGCAGGGGCACAGGACTTGTAGTTCCGCCAAATTGGAAATGCTGCTAATCTGTGTGTAGCTAAGTCCCAACTTAGCCGTAGCTCATGTTTCATTCACGCCCGGGTCCCAAACCCCAGAACAATTGAGTTTTCTAATAATGTGCACATCAGCATCAATGGGCTTGAGCAGAACTGGGTTATTGCACACAAATTGGTTTGCATGCACCTAAGCTGTGTTGATCATATCACATCATCTCTGCTTGTGCTGATTGCCACCCAATTTTACTGTCACTCCATGTATCCAAGCTTTGTCCAATTACTCATTCTGCTTCGTACTCTTCTTGAAAAATAGCGATCAGGACGGAAAAAAAAAAAAAAAAGGATTATTGTAGCCCTTTTCTTGCCACTCTCGTTTCCTTTCTGCCTCAGCATCAGGTGCTCTCAGCTCTTAAATTTATTTCAAGTTACAGTTATTTTCCATGTTACTTGTATCAGGAGAAGAAAAAAGTACTGTCTGGTTTTAGGAAGTGCAGGTTTAACTGTAGCATTTTATATATGTGTTTAATGAATTCAATAAATGAAGTGGTATGAAATCATTCAGGACTAAATCTTGCCTGTTCCCCACTTCTTTGGTAGACACAAAGCTGAATCTGAAATGGCAGTGTTGAGTTTTGAGTCTCCTAAACCAAGGGTTAAATTTCTGGTAAACTGGGGCCACCATGGTGTTGGGGCTGGTGCACTGGTTAACTGAAGGGAGGCTGAGAGAGCTGGAGAGGAGAAGCTGAGGGAGATGTCACTGCTCAGTTCCAGCACCAAAAGAGGTAAGATGAAGCCAGACACTTCTTAGAGATACACAGTGAGATTTTCGAAACCCAGTGGGACAAGAACCTGTGCAACCTGACCTACCTAAGAGACAGTAGCTCTGCTCTGGGCAGTGACTTCTAGCCCAAGTTATTCAATGATCAGATGACAACAAAAGCCAAATTAGTCTCCTTATTCAATGTTCCCAACATCTGTTTTAACTAAAGAACTATGCCGTGATTTGGAAACCTGGGGGACAATGCTGCGCAGCACTGACAGTTTTCCCTTAGAATGCATAAAGAGTGAGGCTTAGCTGGGAAAATTTGGTTACTGTTTTTAACTCCCCTTCACACCACTTTGGTTTGTTTCTTTGCTTCTGGGTGTAGTTTTCTTTGATTTATTCCATGCAGCATTTCACAGGCAATCTTCTGAAATCCTAAGCTGGGGTTTAACTAACATCTGCTTTTGTTGGTGCTGTGGTTTAAGTCACTTCTGCCTGTCCCTGCTCAGCTGTGGTAGTGAGTTGATGCTTGTGTGCGGATGTGAACCAGTGCAGTGAATCAGACAATGGCGCTGATCTGGGTTAACATAACCCACCCCCCCCCAAAAAAAAAACCCAGAAAGAAATGTCCAACAAATGCTCCCATAAGGCAGCAATGTACTGGAGGCTGGGATGTGAGATTGTATTGAAAGATTAAATCACTCCTGGCTAGTTCTGTGTGTTGGAGCTTAATTTCTGAGGGTAAATCAGTCACATTCGAAGACTTTGAAAAGCAGTTTTCAAAAGTCTTTCGTACCTTTAGGCATTTAAATGACAGGTGGGGTTTTTTTTCCAAACCAGCCTTATTTTATCCTATTAGTTTATGTAAAACAAATGAAAATCTTTCACTGGCTTGAAATTTCCGTGTTCTTTTAAATAAATTTCTGTGATCCACAATACAGTGAAAGGAAAGTGCAACTAAATACACTGAAACAGTGTCTTTAGACAATCTTTCATGCTTGTGGAGGTCAAATCTATTTAATCTGGTTATGCATTTTCAATCACATTTACATTTTTAATGCAAAGCTCTAGTTTGCTTCACACTAGAATGATCTCTCTGGTTTTGTAACAAGCTTAAGTTCTCCTGGGCTTTAGAGACTTTTCTCTTTTTAGTTCCCCTCAGCCTTAGACATAGTCTTTGTAATTTATAAGGTAACTTCCCTCCACTGGGTTGCCAAAATGCTGCAGAATCCTGAATACAAAACTGGTGAACAGCATTTCCAGATTCCATTTTGAGAGCAGATTTTGAAGCCTGCATGAAAAGCCTGGTGGTGCTGTGGTTAGCCTAACAGCGGTGCCCGAGGTGGTTTGCATATGTCTCTGCTGCCCTTTTAAAGGGAAGAGCACTGCATACAGGATCACCATCTTCACCCCATACCCCATTCAGTCAGTGAGCTATCCCAATTCCCCCCTTGCCTCACCAGCGCTCACCAGTTCACAGCCTCAGTAAGGCACCTTTTGTGCTCTTACTGTGAGTAAACCAGATTAGAAAGTCTTTCCTGTGAAAGACACTTGTCACATTAGTAGCCTCACAAAAGCTCCAGAAAGAGTCTGCCTCATCTCCCTTTCCTCTGTAAGTCAAGTCCTGTGTTTCCCCTTTTGCTTAAAAGAAGCTTTCACACAATGAGCTTTTTTCCCCAGAAGATGTTCTGTGTTAAGTAACTTGGAAAATAACAGGAAAACACACAAGACTGTTTAGTGTTTTCTGAAGCCCCTCTTGCTTCTGAATTTGAAAAACCCACCTCTCCCCTTGCCTTTTGCAACAGTGGCCTTCCAGCTTCAGCTGAGTTCCTGCATTGTGTCCTGAGGCAGTGGAAACTGAGGCCCCAGGTACTAATTTTGTTGACTTGTAACATCCTTTATAAACAAGCAGGAGAGAAATGGCCAGCCTGGCAGACGTTTGGCACCATCAGTCAAGACAAGAACTTAGTGCAGACAGTGAAATGCAGACAAGAGGCAGAGCTCAATCTTTAAAAGAAAGAGTCAAACAAGGAATCATGATCAAGTTCAGGCTCTGGATAACAAAACAAAGTTCTTTCCTAAGCAGCCCTCCAGAAGACTGACAACAGCTTGATACAACAGTGCACGGATGGGTCACTGACACCTTTATGTGAACCTTGCTCAAAGCAAGTGCCAAGAATCAGTGGATCAGGGCTGTCATGAAGGGCAAAGGCTGGCAGGAGAAATAGCAACACCTCACTCACAGTGTCAGAATGTGCATGGTAGTATGTGACTAAATGAGAATGCCAGCAGCAAGAGAGATCCTAGCAAGTCACCTTTTCATGGTAAGTCTTGAAGACTAATTTCCTAAGTGAGGCTGCAGAAGCAGGACCTAAAGCTCTGCAGGCTAAAAGACAAAATGATACCATAAGCTTTTCTTTTCTTAAAATACATCCTTCCATAACTAACACTAAAGCACAGATGAAAGGGAGAGAAACTGTTGCAATTCAGCTTCAGTTACAGGCAAGCCTTCTCCAATCTCTGATTTGTTCTCTCCTAGAAGACCTCTTTAATACAAGTTATGAGTAGTGGCCCTGACTGTAAGTGGGTAGACACTGGATGATTTGCCCAAAGTTTGTATCCAACAGCAGTGTGAGGAGTATAAAAATAAATGTAAATGTACACAGGAGCAGAGGCAGATCTTATGCCCAATAGCAAAGGCACTCTTAATTACTAATGACTGAAATGCTGTAGTCTTCACTTAGTAGCAAATCTTACCCAGAATGTCTCTCAGGTTGTGTCAGATTGACAGAACATCATTGTCAAAGGCACTGTCAACTTTTCAGTGGTGGATCAAGTGCCATGTATGACAGCAAGAAAGGTGAATATTCAAATGAGAAATTTGGTTTCCTCTGATAAAAAGCCAGAAATTCCAGGTCCAAAGACTGATTGATGGAAGTTGCCCTTTTCATGGACAAAATGGTAAACAGCTTCAGAATAATGAATTAAAAGCAGAAATTGTACTAGTCAGTGATGGAGTAGACCATGGAAAGATCATTCTGTCCAGTTTGTCCTAATGCAGAACTCTTCTTTATCATGTATTCCTCAATGTCCTACGTGATTTACTTGTGAATGACCTAAAGACACTGATATTTTCACAGTTTTACAGCACTCCTGAGTGCAACTAGATTTCACATTAAAGAACTCTCTCCAGTAGCCTGAAATTTTTGTCTTAAATTCCTCTTGCTTTTCCGAATCATGTATCTGAACAGAAAAGCTCTTAACAATATCAGTTGCTGGAGTAGAAATAAGAACTGGCAAATCTCTGTTCTAAACTGTATCTTTCCTAGTCTTTTTACCAAACTTTGGGTGAAGAAGTCGATGGGGCATTCCTTTTCCCATACTGAACATTTCCAGTGTGAGAGAGGCTGGAACCAAAGACAGGAATTGTTGAGTCCTGACAATGGAAGGAAGTGGTTGGAGGAAGCCATACCAGTTCACAGTGGAAGGTTTTATTGGTTACATCTCAGTGAATTTGTAATAGACTGTGTCAAAGAAAGCAAACTCAAAGCTGAAAAAAAAATTACACTCATGGCAAATGAATCTTTAGTAGAGAGCTTATGGCTAGACTGCGTTTTGAGTGCTCAAGGCCAGCCAGGAGCTCAAGATAGCTTTTGGGCTGGCTTAGGCTGACCCAGCAAAACAGAGACTGCAGACTCACATGTACCTTTTTGTCCTCTGCACTAACAAATATATAGCTCTGCAGTCCTTCATGTCTTACATGTGATCCAGAGAAAGCAGTAGAGTTAATAAAAAGACTGGTCTTTCTGAAAAGCAGGCTTCAAACTTCACAGAACAAGCATGGGTGTTATTTGGCCTCTTGGTGGTTTTCTAAAAGTAGAAGATGCCCAAGAACTTGCTGTATCCGAAGCTGGTGCTTGCCAGAAACGCTTGTATGAACTATATGGATGAGTGGAGAAAAGGGGGGCAGGAAGGGAAAAGTCCTCTGAGGGGAAACAAACAGCTGAGGAGATAAAATGAAAATTCAATTAAACAGAAGACAGGGAGAATTCAAACTAGCATTGCCACCCTGCTCAAGGCTGCTAACAAGTCTTGATTTCATCTCTAAACTTAGCAAATGAAGAAAGTAACAGTGAAAAGAATAAAAGACCACTCTGGAAGAATGGGTGATGATCAGGAAGATAAAAACATTCAAATAAGGATCTTCTTTTATGATATGCCCAGGGCTTGTAACATATTGAACCAGAACAACAGATCTTGGGCTTGTAACCATTCCAAAGCTTGTCCAATGTCTGAGATTTTTTTCCTGAAGGACTGAGTTTATTGGCCAACTGGAAAACTTGACATGGACAATGAACATAATCCCTGTTGCTTTCCAACCTGAGTAGACATCAGAACAATATTAATTGGCTGTATTAAAATCAGAATGGCAGCATTTTGCACTCATCTTACTCATCATCTGCCCTCAGTTTACTCTGGTATGGGATGTTGGAAGTGAAACGTTGTGGTTGTTCTGGTTGCTACTGGTTTCCTGTTTTGTGGGAGAGGTGTGCAAATGCTCGGTGTCATAAGCTGTTGTAGCAGAGAACCTGAATGGTCTTTTCTCTCTCAAGATAAACTGTAATTCTTCCAGAAAATGGTGATCATCAATTTATTTCAGCTTTATTTTGCTCTTTTCCAGCTGTACGTGGAGCATGTTCACTATAACCAGTTATTCCAATAGCTGAATTTCTCCCATAGGTATTTTGCTTCTTTTGGGGTGTCACCACAATCCCATTTAAAAGCCTGCTAATAGTAATTGAAAGCCATTTTAAGCTTGCAAGTAGTATCAGGGTTTGAGCTGTGTTTTATTTCTGTAAAACAGAAATGATAGCTAGCTCTGACAGATACGAGGAAGCTAAACAACAGCCAGGGCTAACATGCTTTTGGAAGCCTGTATCGCTAGAGGAAAATTGCAGTGTTATCGTCTCGATTCAGAACATGAATGTGCATCTTCCTAAGGACTTCAGGGGGCTTTCGATCAGGTTCTGAGCATGAAGTGTGATCAGCAGTGGTCAGAAAAAGGTTAGGCCCAAAATAATCAGGAACTTTGGCTTGCGAAGAGGGTCCCTGGGTCCTCTGCCTGTGGTTAAGAGGGATGTTGTTGATCCTTCCACGGAAAGCAAAGGAGAACAGAGATGAAAGGATGCCCGCAGGGTTGGACTGACCGATGTTTAGACCAAGTGGTCTCCTAGACCACTTGCAAGAGGATACCAGCTTTGTTGGGAAGGAGGAGTCAGCTGATGCTATCTGTTCAATTCCTCGCTCTCAATTATTGTAGCTGATATCATCTATATGCTAAGTTGATCCCAGTGAATGACATTCAAAACATCCAGACTGAAGTCATTACATTATCACATTCAGGCCAGACTTTAAGTGAAAGAGATTTGGCTTGTTCTTTACATTGGTTGGCCCCCATCCTAAATGTACTGCCATTATAATGGAGGATTATCTGCACTGGAGGTTTTCTTCATTTCCATTAGGAGAAAAAAATTTCATTCAGCACAACAAGGGCAGCTTGAGATGGCAGGAGGAGATTGGCTGCATGCTGACGCCTTTGTTAGCTGCCGAGCAGAGCCTGACATCCCCTGACACTGCCGGGGGCTTGGTGAGTGGCTCTTATTTATTTCACTGTGTGGAACACATTGTTTTCCGAAAGGGAGGAGAATCAGCCCTTTATTGAACAGGAGTCACTGGGCAGCATAGTCACCAAGCTGCCGTAACAGGGGTTTGTTGATATAGTTGGCTTTTCAGCAAGCGCCTTTGTTAGGCTTATCTTTTCTTTTAGTCTGCATCTCTCTGGTGTGTATAAGGTGGACCCTAGGCTCTCCCTGTCTTTGCCAAACCCTGTGCCTTTTCTAACATAAAAACCCAGGGATAGAAACAGAGGGACTCATATTTTTCAAACTTAGGGATCTCCATAAGGCCCCTTCCCTGAGATACATAACAAACTTCTCATATAGAGATACCATCTGCTACGGGTTGCTTTAGTTCCGTGGGTTTCTCCAGTCCATTTGCAGACCACAAATGGCCCCCACTGCGCTGGTAGGCAGCATAAAGTGGTTTCAAGATTGCACTACACCCACTCAAAAAGGGCTGCTGCTTGCTGGCTTACACCAAAGCTGCAGCAAAACACTGTGGCCTCTTCTTCATCATGTAACCCTTTGTACCAACCCTGGTGACACATTTGTGCTGAAGTAGAAGCCAGCTGGTGTAGTAGCCTCCTATCTTCCTAGAACCTCCACACTGCACGCATGCTGCCCCCTGAGAGACACCATATGACACAGGACAAACTATGGGAGCACTTTGGAGCAGAGACCAGTATACAGTGAACTCACTTAATACACTTTTCTCACTTAAGAAGTGAGAAAAATCAGGCTTCCGGTTTGAGCGTTAAGTACTGAACCAGCAGCAGTGTAGGTGTGGAAACCAGGAAGAGATTTTCTCTTTGGTGTCAGGGAAGTGTTAACCTAGCCTTGATTGACAGTTTCGTCATACAATCATCCCAACTTATCCCAAAGGGAGCATTTTTCAGGGGCTGGATTATCCCAGAAAAGTCTTCAGTTTGGAAATCTAAACCCAGAGGTGAATCGTGAGACACAAATCTCAGACTCTGCTCTGGATCAGTCTGCAGATCAGCCCTCAGGACCAAATATGCTCTGTAAGCCTGCATGATGCTTTGGAGTAGGGTTTGGCACATGCATTGTTCATGCTCAAGACTAAATTCAGGTTGCTATTTTGTTAGGGTAGCTGCTACGGTAAAGATTGAGAGGGTGAAAAGACTCACCAACCAGTTCACCAAGTGTTCTGAGTTCTTCAGATAAAAGGTTCTGCTATAAATAATTTTTTGCTTGGAGGGGAGAACACATAAGCGTGCAAATTGCTCTTATTTATCTTTTTTTTTTTTCCTAGAAACATGTCAGCAGTAAAGCAAAAGGGGCAGAATATTTAGTCATGTGGCCATAAAGAATAGCAGTAAAATGCTGTTTGCTGACCAGGAGGGAAGCGTGACTTCAAACCCGAAATAAGAGAACATATGATCTGTAGATTTCTGCTGAGATAACTGATCGGTGTTTGACATCTGTGGAAACCTAGTAGATAAGTATGCCATCTCACAGATACACAAACCAATTTCATCTGATATTGAACTTTCCATTTCCAGTTGATTTCCTACATTATGAATCTCTTAAGTACATCTATCTGTGGGTGCTGCAGAACATGGTGGAATAGAGCTCTTAACACAGTTGGGGAAGAAGAATAACATGGTTTTTCAATGCCTGCACAGAACAAACTGGAAGCATCCTCAGCATATCCAGCCTAGCTGAGGTGTGAGGGCTCCTTTGGTCAGTCCTGGAATGGGCAGGGGAGTCTGTCCCAAGGGCCAGAAGTGTGCCAGTGTGCAGTCCTGCATGCAGGAGCCAGCTGCAGTCAGGCTCTGCACAACAGAGCACATTTCACACTCCAGGAAAAGCCAGGTTGGAGTCCAGCAGCTCAGCAAATTAATGAAGCGCCAAGGAAGATTATATCCAAAGATGCTTTGCATTATTCATTGGCATTTCTCTGGTCAGATTTGCTTTGTTGTCATAATAAACATGGTACATGTGGAACTTGGGTCCATGAGCCAGTATAAGGGGATAATATAATGGATGTTGCTTGAATCTTTGTAGTTAGAGCAGTTATTGGAAGGCACTAATCCCTCTCTGCTGATTATTGACTTTAGAATGAATCCCCATACACTTTCCAACAGCC
The DNA here is from genome assembly GCF_000696875.1 of Nestor notabilis. NCBI lineage: Eukaryota > Metazoa > Chordata > Aves > Psittaciformes > Psittacidae > Nestor > Nestor notabilis. Next base: position 107,250 of record NW_009941516.1, on the reverse strand, counting down.
AAACTTGAGGGTTTTCAAGCTCAGTAAACCTTAATAGAACCAAGACCTTGCCATCTATTTTCACTGTTGTTATGATTATTTCAAAGCACTTTTCTGCTGCGAATTCCCCACTGTTTAATCACAAAAGCAAGCAAAGGAAATTGTTATTTTTCATTCTGAACCTTTTGTTCTTTTTATTTTCCTAATCCATGTGAGGTGACTTTGCTGGTCATTAGCCGAGTTAGTAAAACGAGCTCTCTTTGTTGGGTGATAGCAGGGAAACATCAAGTGTCTGGTTCCATGGTAGCAATTTGCTCTTGAAATAAAGCAAGCATTGATAAGTTGCTACCCTCAGCTATATTTGTCCTAGTAAATAAACATCATCAGGACTTAAGCACAAATACACGTTGTTTTGCCCTGTTTAACTACTCTGAGATTGTGTCAGGCTAACAAAATTTCCTCTGCACAGATAGAGCTGTTCTGCCACGCTCCTGTTCTGCAGATGTTGTGTTTCTGCACACCTAGCCAAGGTTGTGTTGCTTTAAGCACTGATCAGCGCAGCAAATACATCACATTAATGAGAAACGGTGCATGCTTTCTGATGTTTTTTAGAGGCCAAGGTTTCTATCAACGGAATGATTTGCCTCTATGCTGCCTTCGGACGGAGGATTTGCTTACAGGGAACTGTGGTTTGCTAGCACAGGGCATGGTGAGGACATCACACCCTCAGTGCCCATACTGCCTAGCTGACTTGAGGACAGCAATCGATACGTGCTGGCTTATGCAGGGCAGAAAAAGCCCTGAAGATCTGTCTTTGAGAGAAAGATTCAATTTTCCAGGATACCCATAAAAAGAGGTCATTAACCATTTGGCAGTGGGCTGTTGAGCTTAAAAGTGAAATTCCTCATTTGAACCTCACAAAATCAGGATCATGCTTCTTCCCTGACAGGCAGCAGGACTCAAAATAAAACAAAGCAGCAGCAGGAGACCAGGCGAAACATGACAGTGACATTTGTTCTGCTTGGAGCAGCAGAGCCGCTGCTAAATTGGGCTGGAAGATCTGAGCACATGGCAAGAGGTGGTTTGATGGGTTGAGATAAACATACTGGGTCAGCCCCCAGCTGCAGGTGCTGCATGCTCTGCACTGAGGCGAATCACGGCAGAAATAGGCAAATTCCACCCCTTCACCATCCTGGTATTTCCCATAGCCCTTCCTAGAAAATTCAAAGGAATTACACAGCTTCCAAACCAAATCCCAGCTTTTAATGGGGTTTCAGCTGTTTGACATGCTATAGAATTTGCAGTGTGCATCACTCTCCCCATTGACTTCAACAAAACGACGTCTGTACTTGACAAGTTGGCTGCCCCACTTGCTGTGCACCTGAGATGTGGAGAAACAAACATTCTTCTTCACACTTCTAGTTAGATAATGGAAGTTCATAGTGATGGAGGAAGTCTGTCCTCCATGGAGAACCATCCAGTGGAAGTTGGGAAGGAAGTAGAACAGTTCCACTACAGTGATTATTAACTCAGGGTTCTGCTGGCGCACTTGAAGCTGTAACCTGAGCAAGATGCCATCGTGGTAGGAACTCTACATCCAGCATAGAAAGAAGGTGCCTGCTGCAGAGAGGCATATGTTCTGGATGATTCTCCCCTCTCCTTTTAAACCTCCAGATCAATCAAATTATGCCTTGAGCAGGGGAAACGGTGGGTTCCAGCTTCAGGAAGTTTCGTCTCAAGAGTGAGCACCAGTCTGGTTCCTCAGGGGTATGTGCCTGTCCCTGAGAGACAGAATGAGGAGGGTTTCTCTCCTCTACCCTGCCTTCTATTTTCATAACACTTCCAGGACGTTGGTGCCTTTGGGGCTTCCAGATTCAGAAAAATTGGCCAAGAAACTGAAATCTAGAGACGAGAAGCTGCATGGAGACCTCAGAGCAGCCTTCTAGTATCTGAAGGGGGCTTACAAGGGTGCTGGAAAGGGGCCTTTCATCAGGTACTTTAGTGATGGGACAAGGGGGAATGGGTTCAAACTTAAAAAGGGAGGATTTAGGTTAGATATAAAGAAGAAATTCTTTCCTGTGCAGGTGGCGAGGCACTGACACAGGCTGCCCAGAGAAGCTGTGGCTGCCCCACCCCTGGCAGTGTTCAAGGCCAGCTTGAACGGGGCTTGGAGCAACCTGGTCTAGTGGAAGGTGTCCCTGCCCGTGGCAGGGGGTTGGAACTGGATGATCTTAATGTCCTTTCCAACCCAAACTATTCCCTGATTCTATGACATGCACTAACCTGGGGACCTTTAAGAGCAGACTGAGAAACACATCAGGGGAACCTATCACCTGGGTTTCCAAAACCACTGGACGAATATTAAACCTAATTACTTGCAGGCAAGTAAATGGACTAAAGCCACTCTGAAAACATTCTCCTCTGAAACATTTTTTTTACAAGGAAAGCTAATTCTGGGCTTATTAGCCAGCTTCAATAAATACAATCACACTGATGAGCAGACACTGCTTAATTGCCTTCTATAGCATAGCTGAGGAACTAGGAAACAGAAGCTGAACCTTTTAGCACCCCTCTTAGCACCTCCCCCTCCATTTTTGCTGAAAACCAACAAAAAATATAAAATCCACCTTCTGGCAGAGATCAATTATGTGCTGCTTTTCAGCAGAGTTTCAGCGTATTATTCTATGGTTTAGGCCAAATTCAGAAGTGAATCTGAAGATGGTTCAGATGTCAAAAGGAAATTGGTCAGAAAATGGGTGTAGGGTGGGCGAGAGCAGCACGGCACAGTGTAACTCGCAACACCCTGGCGCTCAGTGGGAGAGCAAAATTGGTTTAAGTGAGAATAACTTACACGTATTCAGGGTGGGGGTGGATGTAACTCTGAAACTCTGAAACTGGCCTTTTTCTTGGAAGAGAAGAAAAGGAGAGGCTGGGAAGAGATCTGTTTGTGATGAAAAGTGGGTACCAGCCCCCAGGAACAAAGGGCCCTGTTTGCAATACGTGCCCTGAGGAAAATGCAGAAGCTGTTCCAAGCTCCCTGAGCTCCCTCTTGCTCCTTGTGTCCTGAGCCACCATCCCTGCAGGCCCAGGCAGAGTGCAGAAGGTTTCATTCAGGGTTTGCTGATTCAAATAAAGCCACGGGAGAGCACTGCCAAAGCTGGAGGTGACCGGCAGCCCCCAGCCCATGCAATTTCATTTCCTAGTTTCCTAGGAATAATGTTCAGTGCTGGTGGCTCTGGGGTAAAGAAGAAGAAATTGCTGTAGTAACAGCAAAATGAAGAGCCTAGATTTTTCCTAGATGGCTTATTAGGTCAGAGCTGATTTGTATTGCTGGTGATTCTACATGGGCACTAATTGGCCAAAGAAGCAAGGGATCTTTGTTGCTTTTGTAGTTTAATGAGGAAAATATTGTGTAATGTGATGATTATTTCCTAATCAAAAAGCAGAGGAACAGAATAGGAAAGAAAACGTATGAGTGAATAAAACCTCTAATTTTAATTAGTATTTCCTTGTGCTAGCCAGTTTCTCTGGTCTATAAGCAGCTGTTAGCCCTAAATATGTCCAAATGTTATATAAATATTATATAAATTAATATTCAGATTATGCATAACATTGTAGAAATGTTTCCCTTAGTATTTGCCTATGTGTATGCTAAGTGTCTTGCCTGTGCATACTTCTACTCACATGTATAGGCCCATTTAAGATGACATGACTGCTCAGGGACTAAAATGAGGCTTTTGTGTCTGCAGGATTGGGGTCTTTTGTGTCCTGTGCAGGCACATTGTTGCTTATGTTTGTAAAAGCAAAATGTAGTGTCTCTATGGAAGAGCCCTGCAATCTGGAAGCTGAGGCAGAGGCATTTGCTAAGCCAGTTTAGAGCTGGATTCTGTCCTCATTTAAATCCAGCTGTGCAATTCCCTGCAATCCAGTGAGATTACCCCACTACCCAATGGTTGGATATTTTATTTAATGAGTGATTTGCTCTGATGTGGCAAGACTGGATGAATAGATGAGAGTAATACCTGTCCAGAGCATTTTTATTAGCGAATCTCAAAGCACTTCACCAAGTGAGACCAGTATCGTTGCTCCATTTTACAGGTATGGGCACATTGGTGGGAAGAGGTTGAGGGACCACCCTGTGCATCTGGCAGTGTGTTGGCCAGGCCAGGGTCAAACCCTGGAAGTCTCCCATCCCTGCTCTCCTTCACAGCCTAACCACTAATTCTCTCTTCCCAAAACATGTTCCCTTTCAGCAAGCTCGAGGTACATGCTCATGTCTTCATGTTCAGTGCCACTTGGAGAGGGGCTTTGTAGCTCTCAGAAGTGGCCTTTTTGCCCCCCACAAAAGCAGAGCTATTTGCAATGTTGAGCCGAAGGAGAGAGATAGGATGCTCAGCACACTTCTATATTTTAAACAAGGAAGTATGCAGAATCAGAAGCAATAAAATGCCAGTGATCCCTGCAGTATTTGGAAGAACAGGTTGGTGCCTCCCTGGGTTGGAAGGCCTGTTTGTCATGGCCATTTCTGTTCTCAGGAAATGTTCAGTGTGACTCTTTGCTACCTTTGACTCTTGGAGGAAATCAAGCTGATGCACTGAGCTTGCACATTCTGTCCTGCTGTGGAGCTGTGGCTGGCCTGAGAGCCTCTTATCTGATTACCTGCTGGATTTTAAGTAAGAAAAAAATCCCAGTCTCTCTTTGAAGCATAATCTAAGCAGCAGGGTTGGTCATCTTTAAAACAGGCATAAGGGATTATGCATTTCAACTTGACAGCCGAAATTTTTGAGCAGTCAGTGAACTTAACTGCACCTTTACTTCAATAAATAATTGAGTATAATAATAAATTTGGACTTCATTGTTTGTTTCTTTAAAAAAATCAATTGTAATGTTAAGATTCTGTGGCTCTACTTAGATAGTTTCAGTGCTCACTATGCCCAGAAGCCACTGCAGGGTTCCCATTCTTTTTTTTCTGCTCTTCTTGCAAGTCTCATGATACCTCCTGGATTTTCTCTAAAAGCTCCTAAAAGGCATGTAAATTTGAGAGACCTCAGGGTTTTTATTTTGGAGAGGGGAAATCTCACCCTCTGTAGCAGCAGAGGCATTGAACCCATAAACCTTAAAAATCCAAATGGAAAGAAGCATGTGTGTTCGTTGTACTCTAAAATAAGAGATTTAAGATGCTTTAGAGCAGCAATTTTGTATCAATCATCTCTTTAAACACCTGAAAATCTGCAAAACACCTAACAATCAAGGAATTTTTTCCCTGACTTGTGTATATACATGGCTGCATGGCGTGACGTGCTTCATCCCTCCCTGAAATTCTTCTGCCTTGAAGCAGTGTATGTCCTGGGGGAAAGGGCTCTGGTAATTCTACTCAAAACAAGAGATTCATCATTCTGGCTCTTCACTTTCTTGGTCCAGAGGTTGCAAAATTTCATTTTTGGCCCTAAAGACCGTGAGACCGGAGTATGATTATTTCCCTGAAGCCTTCAAATCACTGAAGTGGGAGGGGTGCCTCTTTTAAAGAAGAACAAAGAGGAAGGAGAAGAAACAGCACCCCTTTGCTGGCATTTCATGGAGGGCATGTCCTCTTCAAGGTGAGCCAGGGCTGCTTCCACTATCAGAATGGGGCCAGCTGCCCCCCACGTTCTTTGTGACAACATAGTGTTTTCCTCATGAAATCGCAGAAGTGTTCATTATCTGGATTCAGCAACAGCAATAGCTATTTATGGAGGCTTGCTGCTTTCCTGCACGAGCAGGGCCTGGATCCCCAGTGAAACCATTCATCACCAGGTTTGACAGTGCCAGTCTGCTGCAGGGCTTTCAGAGCACAACAAAGATTCCTTCAGCTATAGCACAGATCTGACAAAGGCAAAAGGAAAGAGAGCCACTCACTAACACGCATTTCTTTCCCTCTACTTCTTTAAGCAATTCATACAAGATAGAAAAGTGGTGTTGCCTGCATTTTACAGAGGAAAAACCAAGGCCTGTAAGGGGAGAGGGGCTTGTACAAATCTTTTCAGCTGATTACTGTCAGAACAAGGAGCAGAAGCACTGGCCAAGTCCTAATTCCCTGGCAGACCCATGCATTCATGCAGCTGTAGTGAAAGCTGCTCTATTTCTGTGCACTTGAACTGTGAGTTAGACAGAAGAGGAAATACAGAGGGTAATGCAAAATTCTATACCCTTGTTTCAGTAACTGCCAAGCCTCTACTTGCTTCCTTCTTCACTGTATCATTTACTTTGGGGACAGGCTTCACACATGGCAATGCAGGGTACTTTGGGTACCATGCTCCAGTTTCACTTCACAGAGGCTTTTCTCCAAGCAATTTTTGCCACTATTGTTTTTTGTTGTTACAAAAAACTTTAATTAATCAGGAATTTTAATTAATTGTAATCTTGCTGAAAATGCCAAGAGAAAAGCACAAATATAAGGAGAGAGTTGCTTATGTCAGAGCAGCCCACCTTCAGTTAGCTGAGCTCCCTCTGACATACAGTGTGGCTGTAGGCACAGGGAAAACACTGGATTCTGGACAACATCTTCATGTCACAGAGAAATACAGTGGTGTTTTACCAAGTCAGGAAGCCTATTTGGAGCTCTGATGGTGACACTGGGCTGGCATACTTTTAACTGGAAAGCTGCATCCCAACAGGATTATCATGACTTTTTTTCTATTTCTCCAACTAACAGTTGGCTTCACCAAAGCATTTAAAACATTCTGTGTTTTTATGAAGCTATAAATTGTAGTTTTTCTGGACTGGTTTCACTTGCAATCAATGAATTAGCTTGGCTGCATATTTCCACCTGCGGCTGAGCCACTTCCCAGGGACTCGTTGTACCTTGGGATGTCAATGGCCGACAGACATCCTCTTCTTGTTCAACACGTCTAGAAAAGAAAATAGTCTCATTCTGGTCTTGTTATTTGTCATTTGGCCACAATGCCCAGGAAATTCTGACTCCTTTGGTAGGTAAGTAATTGAGGTTCATTTGTCCATTGATAACAAAGGCCTGGACCAGCACTCAGCTCACAACTGATTCACCCTGATTCAACTTTCTGAGCCTGAAAGTAATTTTCTACCCTCTTAAAATGGTTTTATGCCTTGATACACAGTCCGGACAACCCCAGCACACCATGAATGATAGATTCTGAAAACTTGTGAAAGTTTTATTTATTTAAATACCTAAATATTTTGAATTTGTTCATCTCATTGTCATATTTACCCCGCTTTCCCTGCAGTAAAATGTCTCAAAAGGGTTTCCACCTTGTAAACCTGCTGTAAGCAGATTTACAGCCTGTTGGCTGAGGTGCCTTTAAGGCCCTCACGTGAAGCAAACGATTTCACCCTCATGAGTTGGCAGCCCTGCCCCTCTCTTTCTGAAGAGCTGGTTGGATGGGTTGCTGTTTTCATCAAAGGAACTCCTCTTTAGAAAGCTAATGACAAGGCCATGAAGGTTTTCTAGGTCTTTGCACACAAAACAACTTCATTCACCAGTTTTCTTCCAAATGCTGCCATGGGACTCGTGAACTAGTGCAGAGTGCGGAGGTCTGGGTTTGGCTTGTGCCTTTTCCACTAACAGTGCTGCTTTTTCTCACCACTTCCCCTCTGACCACAGCACGAGCTGTGTCCTGCTGGAGAGCAAGCTCATCTGCACGGGAAAAGCCTCTCACTGCACGCCTAGGTTGTGCTGTCATAGGCTGTAGCTGGCTTTCCAGGCTCAGCTCAGACCTAGTGATAAGCAGTTTGGAGGCTTAGCAATAAGCAGGTGTGAGATTCCAGTGACTGGAAAAAGAGCAGAGGGAAATGTGTAACCATGCCCCATCTAAGAGCTTTCCTCCTCTACAATCACTGCGGTGTTGTTCTGAGCAGTGCCTTTGCTCGTGGGACCCAGCTGACCAGGTCAGCCTGCTACATCTGAGAGCTTTTAGAAGAACTTTGACAGGAGCAGGACCAGAACCATTTTCATGCACTGAGGCTAGTTCATCTCTTGCTGTCACTAATCTAAACCCACAGAGCTCCACGGACCTCAGCAGTACTGCTTTGGAGTGTGAAAGCCAGGACAGCCACATGCTGTAGCCTGGGGCTGGTGGTTTACTCAAATTGATGAGCTCCTTGTGAAGATAGCTCTAAGTGACTCAGCTTTCAATCTGTTTAGACCAACTTCATGGATCAAGGTGGAAATTGAGCCTGAGTAAAGTTACTCCTCATCCCTCAAGTTATGCCTGGAAAGCAACAGTTTGCCTGTGCACATTTCATTGTCATGAGTTGTACCTTAATGGCAAAACCCTTGGCTCAAATCCACTCAATTAATCATTTCCATCATACAATCTTCAGGGTTTTCCTCAACTGCTGCACTATTGCCCGAGTTCTGCAGACCACAGTTACTGCCTTGGGCATCCTTATCTGAGCTGATTCCTCCCAGCACAGTCCATGTGAGAGGATCTACACCACTGGCGCTGTCCTGCCTCTAGCCACCAGTGAGGCAGCTTGTTGCTTTAGCCATGCATTACCATGGGCACTGGCAGCAGCTGAAGCTGAGTTTGCTTCACCTTCTCCTCCACTGTGTGCCAGGGATTCAGGCAGAGAGGGAGTTGAGTGTGTGCCAGCAATGGGATCCCTGGGAAAAGGTGTCTAACTGCAGGATTAGTCACAGCAGAGATTGCTGTGCTAAGCACTGAATATCACTTGGCTCTGCAGATCTTTAACTCCGTGCTGTAGATAGATGTAAGGAAGGCTGGAGCTGGTATTGTGAGCAGGGAGCAAGCCAGCAGGTGACTTGCCCTGAAAAAGAGGTGCAGGGAGCAACCCCCTATCAGGTTCCTGTGCCCCCTTCCAGCAGGTATAGTAAGATAGAGTTATGTTTAATAGCAAAGCACTTCCCATGTATACGGAGCACCAAAAGGAAATGCAAAGGATTTCTGGGAAAGCAATGGTGACACTAAAGCTTTAGTTCTGAATAGCTGAGGGAGAGGAGACAAGATGTTCTTGCTACAGGATCCTTTGAGGTACAGAGGAGGGAGACAAAAGGCTGGTTTAGGTTGCGCAGATTGCAGAGGTTCCTGTACTGGCAGGAGAAGATAAGGAGAAGCACAAGCAGGAAACCAATTTCCTTACAGCCCTTAAAACCTGGCCGAGGAGCAAGCTGTGTTAGAGAGCAGAGTGAAAGGGCTGGTGCTCAAGCCACCCACTCAAGCCTGGATCTTTAGGGTACCTAAGAGGCAGAGCTCTTCTTTTCTAGGGAAAGCACTTTACATATTGAGGCACTCCTGGCTCAGCTTCCACATCTGGGGCCTTTGCTTTTCTAGGTGTGACAAATATGGAATCCCTGGAACCCCCCAGCTGCAAAGGTGATCCTGGCTTCTGGCTCTTGGGCAGTCAGGCGTAGCTGTCCTGGGTGGGATTCAGTGTGTGTGGCCAGCTGATGTCCTGCTGTGCGAACATAGATCTTACTCTACACCAGGAAAAGCTGAGCATTGTGTTTTCCTATGGTCACTTTTCTTCCCCCTTGTAATCTCCACATCTGTTCTCGTTATATTACTTTTTCAATCTTCATTTTTTCTGTAAACAATTTCTTTTGGTTTTCCCTATACTTGGCTACTTTCTTCATCTAAACTCTACGTTTTTTGTAGACATTCTGGGAATTTTAGTATTTTTCCTCCTTAACAGATTATTTTCTTCTTTTCTTTCCTCCTTCCTGTTTGCTTTATCCGCTGGTTTTTTTCATCTCTTACAGCTCCATTATCTTCTTCAAGCCTTCCCGGGAGGGGGTCAGACCATACATCCCACTTGCCTTCCAAATGTCCACAAGACTGTTTTGGAGGATGAGTGACTGACAGACAAACACCAGCCTCAAATACTCTGAATGCTCTGTTACTAATAGCTTTATTCTTGCCAACACAGCAAAATAACCCTTGGAAGGGATAGGCCATATTTTTAGCCAACCTTAAATTTGGCTTATAAAAAAATGGGTTTATGCTCAGCTGTCTGTCTCACTGCCTGTATTCGTGTTCTCCAGGCAGGTATTTAGAGGACTGCTTTTCACTTTGACCTGGTAGGTGTGCATAATTAAACTCTTGGAAGGGTGGTTTCTTCAGACACCATGCAGTGCTGCTGTGAAGCTGACCCACAGCTTGTGGCCAAGTAGCAAGTAGGAGGCAGGAGATACTTTATGCTCTGGACTTTACTGCGTGTTTGGTCCCAGGAGTTGAACCAGCACAAAGTGACCAAATGGGGTGAAATTTTAAGTCCACCAAAAAGAATTAATTGGTAACAGTGTCAGGGTTTCCCCATAAGTCACAGTGCCCACCAATTTCAAATCTTGATTATTTTGATGTATGTGGAAAGAGTTAAAATCTAGAACAGCCTAGGGAAGATAAATAAGGATGTTTCTGTGCTGGCCTCAGATGTGCATGACTTTGCCTTCCTCTTCTCGTCTTGGTCTCAGGACAAGCCAGATTAAGGAGTGATCTCTTCCAAATAGTCTTCAGTTTGCTAAGCTTTAAACAAGAGCAGGGTTGGAAACCACTGCAAGATGGATAAAGCTTAGAAATGCTGGCCAGGATTTCCCTGTGACACGCCTGTAAGGAATGTGTGCTAGTTAACAGGGCTAATTCTTTGTGCAATGCTTGTCTACTGCTTCTCCATGCAGTTCCTCATCCAGCCTCGTGGCTCAGGTCCCACATTACTCACCAAGGCCACCACAGCCTTCAGAAAGCTTTCTCTCTGTGGCACATTACTGGGGACAAGGAGGGGACCTTACCCTGGGGCTCGGCCTCTCGGTCCCAGCCCAGCTGGGAAAGCACAGCAGTGTCTCTCCAGCCGGGAGCCCCACTCTACCTGCCCTTGGGGCAACCCAGCTCCAAGCAGCACTCTTGACACCCAGACAAAACAATTGAAGCAATAGGACAAGGGGAGGTGGGTTCAAACTTAAAACAGGGGAAGTTCAGGTTAGATGTAAGGAAGAAGCTCTTTACTGTGAGGGTGGTGAGGCACTGGAACAGGTTGCCTAAAGAAGCGGTGAATGCTCCACTCCTGGCAGTGTTCAAGGCCAGGCTGGACGGAGCCTTGGGCGACATGGTCTATTGTGAGATGTCCCTGCCTCTGGCAGGGGGTTTGACCTAGATGATATTAAGGTCCTTTCCAACCCAAACCATTCTGTGATTCTATGATAACATTTCAGCTCGCCCGTGCGCGCCTGTTTTTTTTTGGGGTGTCCCCTGCCTCTGGCAGGGGGTTTGACCTAGATGATATTAAGGTCCTTTCCAACCCAAACCATTCTGTGATTCTATGATAACATTTCAGCTCTGCTGTAGTCTGTCTTCTTACAGCACTTGGTGCCAACACCTCCTTCGCTTCAGCGGGGCAGGATCCGAGACAGGATGCTCAGCAAAGGGTTTGCGCTCACTGCTCTTTTAGGCTGGAAAGAAGCCAGGGATCATCGAGGGGGCTGGTGTGTTGCTGGTCTGCGTGGGATTTTGTTCTCCTGCTCCTTCACTAGGGACACAAAGGAAAAGACTTTTGCAGTGGCAGCATTAGAGGCTGCTGCATTTGAAGTGCTCTTATTCTTTTGTAAGGGATGACTTGTTTATGGCAGAACGGCTCTGAAGCAATTATTACCAGCACATGGAGAGGTACACCTTTTTCTGTTGTGGATTACCGCTGGAGGTCTCAGTACAGGGGGAAAAAGCAAAACCACTTGCTTAGGAAAACAAAGAGGGATTACAGAAGTGAATATTGCTGTACCTGAGCTAATGCCGTCAAAAATTAACAAGCATCTGTATAAACAGCCTCATGTGAGACATGGTGTTGAGCACAGAGTGAGTGTGCAGTGGGCTGCTAAGTGCCCACATTGTTTTCATTGACTTTCAAACTGAGAGGATGTTCTTGCTGACATGATCTGGTCCTGCTCCCAGTGTTGCTCAGTATTCCCCTTCATGTTTGGGGTAGCAGTATAAGAAGAGTATATGGCTCAAAAATACTGGAGAAGAACTGCAAGGGCTGAGGAGGACAGCATCAGAAACAGTGCTGCTGAATCATATCAGGAAAAATAATGAGACAAAATGCAGTAACAAAGGTGCTTCATTTAGGAGGAAAAAACCTAGATTGTCTCAGAGCTACAGATGTCCTGTATGTGCTTCACCCAGGTTAAGGCAAGTTCTTATGTAGGTACCCTCTGTACCAGGCAGATACCCTGCAGGAAGAGCCTAGATCCAAGAGAATATAGCAAAGGAATCTTGCGCTTGCTGACTACAGGAGCTGTAGTATTCCCTCTCTGTCAGATGCCTTTTATCCACTGTTCTACACAGGCATGGAACAGAGCAGACATCCTTTTTCAAGCACAGTCTGCTTTAGGAGGCCTCAGCTGCAGAGGAGGAGGATGGAAACTGTGTCATGTGGTTATAGGCAGACTGCTGGGAAGGGCTTTTCTCTCCAAACTACAAGGCATCTTTTCCACTAGCAGGGCTTTTTCTGTTCCTTTGGCAGTCCGGCAGGATATGGAAAATCCAGCCCAGCTGCAGACTTAAAGACATCATTTTAGGACAAGACCTGTCAGGAGGAATGAGGCATTTTGATGGCGAGTCACTTACGCTGTGGCTGTCACGTGTGCATAGGAGAGGCTGTGTTTGCCTTCATGCCTGCTGTCCTTTCTGTGTCTGGAAAAAGCAAGAGCCAGTGCAGTGTTTTCCTTCGGACATTCAGCACTGTGTGTACCAATGATAGCACAGTCGTGTAGAGTTCAGGGGAAGGGACTGTGTCTTCTTAACAAGGGACAAGGCCCTACCACACTAGGGACAATGCTGCTGCTCACATAATGAACAGAACATGATGGTCCTCAGCAAATTTCTTCAGTTGCCTTTGCTCTTGGCATAATGCTTTGATGCCCTTGGTACCTGTGATATGGGGATGTAAATGTGAAACACAGGTCAGAATTCATATTGAAAAGCTTCTTCTAGATGAAGAGGAAAGGTCAGAACAAGTTTCTTCAACCTTCAAGAGAGTAGTGGGGTGAGGAACAGCCAGGTTGTCTGTTACTCAGTTTAGGGAGACATTCAGCTCTAGCCCATGGTAGTAGGTGAGTGGGTCTAGCTGGAGCCAGCTCTGCAGGTTAAAGAACTAAGAATTAAGACGCCTTGCCTCCACTAAATCAAGGAGAGGTTGAAGAAAAGCTTTTGGAGGACAGGGTGAGATGCATCCAGACTTCACAGGTCAGATCAGTTTGTGATGGGATATAATTGTGTTGCAGGGAGTACCTTGGGAAGCCACACTGCTGTTGAATCTTGCAGTGAACAAGCCCCTAAGCCCCATAGCCTGGCCACAAAAATCTACATTTTCCTGTCTCATGGGACACCCATCCTGTTTGTAGTGCATGCATGAGGGCAGGACACATCGTCCAGACAATTAAAGGAAGTTATAGAGGAGGATGGTAGGGCCGAACTCTCTTCTAAAACTTGACTTACATCCATGCTGCAGACATGCAGCCAAGTTCTCTGCTGAAGGACTGGCAGGCTCAGCAAGATGTGGAACCAGGTGTGTACGCAGGTGTGTATACAGGAGCTTGAGTCCCCAGAAGCCAAATGACGGAAGTTCACCCAGTCAGAGCCTTTTGTCACTGTGTTTCCTCAGTGCATTTTTACTCACCACGCTTGCATTTTTTCATTTCTCTGACCACTCTCTGGTTTTCACCCCCATTTTCCATGTATTTCCTACCTTTTTCGTCCCCCTGTTATTTTCCTGTGCATTTTCTAAGCCTGCAGCAAATCCAGCAGCCCTCAAGTTCTTGTTGAACTTCTGAACCCACCCTGTTCAAGTGGGTGCTAAATCAGGCAGGACAAGTCAAGCCAGTTCTAATTCTGATGATAGCAGTTGTGCTTTTGGAAAATAATTGACAAATGTGCTGCATTTAGACAGAGTGTGTCTAAGCGAGAATGATCATATTCTGCAGCTCTGATCTGCAGAGCGCCAGTGTTCAAGTAGGACATTTTAATAACATCCTTCATGGACAAGTGCTTTGCTTGGACCTCTTTTTCCCTCCCTCCTCTCAGACAATTGTCAGCAAAGGGACTCTTAGGGAACAAAATGGAATTAAATCTATTCAGAAAATTAGAACAGTCTGCATTTCTTTCTTTTTGTGCTGGATTCATTACTAGTGGGGCTTTAATCTGCATTTTTTTTTTTTGCCTGGAGCACACTCCCACTCTTACCTCTTCACAGTGATGCTGCTGTTCTCACAGATAAACAGGTCCTCCCTGAGTGGATTATAGCTCTCAGCCAAAGGCAGGCTGATGACAAGGGAAAAACAAACAAATGCATTCCCAGGGCTTGATCCAGCTCTTCAGGAAGAAAACAGAAACCCTCATGAATTTCAGTAGAGCTTTTACCTCACCCTTAACAGTCCCTTTGCTGACGGTACAATTAGCCCGGGAAGTCTAGATTGTTAGGACTTGGTGTGGAGTACATTGTATGTTTCCATGCAGCAGGTAGCTGGGGCTGGAGCCCACGGTTCCCTCCGCAGCCGTGCTGCCAACCGCTTTCCTCTGCACTCGGACACGTTTGCATTCCATGTGACATTTGTGTTCCATGTGACGTGATCCCTTCAGCTGCTGCCGCAGGTTTGCTGGGTTCTGTGGAGCTTGGAGTGCCTGGGTGGACAGACTGATGGAAAGAGGGATCCAAGCTGACAAATGCGGTAACTGAAAGGAGCGGCACTGGATGAGCCAAGACTGACATTAATATTCACACTCTGAGAAAAGGAGAATGAGTGAAACAGTGACATAAGGGGCAACTGAAAGAAAAATAAGCCAGAAATACATATGTTGATATAGGCAGGTGCCAGGGACGGGGCAAGAGCGGTGCGAATTGAATGATCAAGAAAACTTGTTGGCTTTGAGGTGGAGACAATCCTCTGAGATGAGGCTGATCCCCCCCAGCCCTGGCTGTAGAGCCTGCCTGCCTCCAGCTCACACCTGCTGATCTGTGCCTCTTCTGCAGCTACCGGTACATCTTTCCATCCTGGCTATTTAAACAGCTAGTTTCTTTCTCCCACTTAGTTCTTGTGTGCTTCTACAGTTGGGGACCAGTGCTTTCAGTAGTAATGGCTTTGAATTAGGGGGACTTTTATCAGCCCATTGTTCCTGTAATTTACCGTGGTTTAGAGTGATAATGAGGATTTGGGCATGTACAGAAACTCTAAAGTACACATGGAAATCAACACAAGGGAGTGCAACTCTGAGCCTTGGGCATTAGTGACTGAATGGGTGAGTGAGTGCTTAGAACAGGAAACCAAGACAGGGGAGACAAAAGCCACACATAATCTTCCTGGGCTGGCAAACGCTGTTTATCTTATTTGTTTAAATGACTGGAGAACAGAAAACTTTTCTTCCCTTTTGTTGCTCTGTAGCTGTGTTACAGTTTAGCCTTAGCTTCGCACAGTTGCTTGCATGATGTTGGCAAGGAAGCCATCCTGGACTGGCCCAGTGAAGGACTGCGAGGTGGTCTGGAGAGTCCAGGAGCAATGGGCATGAGGCCATCGTCCCACCACGGAAACCAAAAGAATCGAAGGACTCCTTTCACTCTTGTTATGTCTGAAGAACCACAAATGTAAAACAAGGAGAGGGGAAGGTCTTCAAAATTAATGTTCTTTTTGGGTAAAAAATATGAAATGCTTCCTTGCCAGAGATAGTTTCTAGCAACAAACATCAACTGTGATCACAAATAATCCTGCCAGAGAATATGCGCCTGCTTTGGATGGACAGCAGCATAACTGCACATGCAAGTGGGGTGGAAGCGCACTGCTTTGCTACCAGATTCCAACACAGCGCAAATTGTTTGTGGCATTCTTGGCACTCAGTTAGTGCTTCCATCTATAATTTCCAGAAGCTTCATTCTAAGGGCGGGGGGGGGCCACACATCAGGCCTGTTATTTCTGCTGGCAAAGTTAGTACTAAAAATAACTGTGAATGACATTATGGAAGTTGTATTTGAGCTTGTCAATAGATAAATTTTGACTGGACAGCAGGAAATATTTCTGATGATGGAATGTGTTGTATTGTGAGTTATTATTTCTGGAGAAGAGGTGAAAGCCTCGCTGCCCTGAAGCTTCTAAAGGGATGATTTAGGAATGAAGAGGAGGGAACAATCTTGCATCATGCCCATATGTTCTGGGATGCTGGGGGGTCCTGCAGGAGGTATCAGTGAGGAACGACTGTAGAATTTCACTTCCATCAGCCAGATGAAGAAGCCCCATGGCCGAGTCTGGTTCCCAGGGTTGGCAGTTGGCTCCAGGGCTCAGATCTCTTCAGAGAGCCAAATCCTGACACTCTCTGGTGCACATGGGCTTTCTGCTGCCACATGTTCCCTGGTAGGAGCTGCTGTGGCTGCGATACCCCCAGGCCAGCAGCTTGATTGGGCATGAGCTGCTGCAAAGACCAACCAGATAACTCATCCTACCTGCGAGACATGCTCCTGGCTGAACAGGTAAGTCTGGCATCCTCACCCCAAAAGGGATGGCATGTCCATGCTGAGGTCCTGTGCGGCTCAGGTTCCAGGGTGGGAGGTGTGGGAGCAGGACTCTATGGAACGTCACAGCCCGCACCTTCTGGACTTCCCTTGCGCTGTGATTGGTCCCTGGAGGGCGTGTTGGAGCGGTTTCAGCATGTGCCAACTTGTAGAGGTCCCCAGGATGCAAGGACACCGAGGGAAGAGAGCAGCTGTGCGCCAGCCATACCCAGTCGTAGGAAATGTGTGCAGAACGTTTTTGCCAGGGCACCCCTACTCAGTTCAACAATCTCATTCCCATCATTCCCATTCCCTTGCCCCTTTCTCAGGCTTCTGTTTTGGCATTACTTGGGATAGATGTGACTTCTAATTCCCAAGCAGAGGTGGCTGTGGCAGTCCTGCAGGAGCGGGGGTGGACTGGGACACCCAGCCTGCCTTCCCAGCCTTGCTGCACCCCACCTGGGTGGCCAAGCAGGATTTAGCATGAGTTACTCCATTTAACTTTGTCAGTTGGCTGGCTAATGAGCCACTGTTTGCCTGAGGTTACTCGGCACTATTGCCTCTGCTTATGGAGCAGGTGCTGCTTTTTATCACACATTTCCCCGTATCCTGTAGGTTGTAAATCTGTTATATAGAAATCAGTAAGCTATAATCATCACTGTTTAAAGAGGGCACTGGCAGTGCTCTTAAATGATAAATCAGCACTCCCTTACCTATGTTTCCGAAGTTCAGATCATCTTTGTATTTGCTTTCATCCCCCCTCAGGGTCGCAAAGCTGGGGGCTGTTCCTATTCATGGGACTGCAGGTGATGGGAGGGAGGCCTGGCAGGAGAGCAGAGGGAAGGCCTGTGCTGTTTGGAAAACTCAAAAGCTCTGAGAAGCTATTGAGATGTCCAAACTTTCCTGGGTACTTTCTGGAAAACCAGAAGCCCATCAAAACAGTCCATTGTCCAAATGCCAGTAGTGCACCCACCATGGTGGGGGAAGACAGTCCAAGTAGTCTACACTAATTAAACCTCAGCCACTATGAATCCAATCAAGCCTCTCCAGAAGGCAGGAATGTTTTGCACGAGGGACAGTTAAATAATACAAGAGAGAAGCTTATACTCTGACGATCAGATGTGGAGCAAATTTATTAAGAGGCAGATTTACCAAATCTAGCTGGATACGTTATAGTGCAGTTCAGACAGTCACTTTGAACTGTGATGTGCCGTCTTCTCAGATACTCTTGTGAAAGACTTGCAGGCATTTGCAAATGAAATGAATAAGAAATTTCTCAACAGAAGATGAGGACATGGGGGATGATGAAGACTGATGAAAGCAGTAGAAGGAACAT
Source organism: Nestor notabilis (assembly GCF_000696875.1). Classification (NCBI taxonomy): domain Eukaryota; kingdom Metazoa; phylum Chordata; class Aves; order Psittaciformes; family Psittacidae; genus Nestor; species Nestor notabilis. The sequence goes on along the minus strand of NW_009941516.1, from coordinate 89,441 downwards.
GCTCATTTTCTGACATGTTTGTTGCAGTGGTCCTGTCCCAGCATAATGTATGGGTACATTTACACATCCATTTAAACACAGCTCTGCTCTCAGTTGTTACATCTACCTAGGAAGTGGGTGGTGACTTGCTGAACCAGACCTAGTCCCTGCACCCAGTGCCGGCTGCTTGTAACCATGCATCTGCTGCTGGTGCCTAGTGGCCACCAGGCATTGCCTGCCTTTATGCAAAGAGCGTAAAAGGAAGGGGAGGAGATGCCAGGAGTGCTCTCTGAAGGGTTTCCCGAGGGGTTTGTTTCCCAGCACAGTGTGTTGTTTCTTGGTAGTGCAGCACTCCCGGGGCTCCCATTAATGGAATATAGGCCTGGGAAGGAGAACCTAAGTGCCAGCCCGGCTCTAGGCCAGGCTTTCAGATGAAAGAGAGCGTCTGTCCAGGGCACCCTAGACACTTGATTCTTGATCACTCCTTTCTCCACTGGCAGGAGCTGCCGTGCCAAAAGCAGTCACAAAGCTCTAGGGAAGCACAGGGATCTGTGCCTCACCCAGCAAGTGTGGGAGAGCTGCCTCCGGCCCTCAGTATTCCTTGGTGGCAGGGGCCCACTAAGGATGCCGTCAGGCTGGCTGAGTCACCCAGGGTCATAGGGGAGCTCCTCAGTTTCTGCCAGTGGCCAGCCCTTCATCCACTGATTTTATAGGAACGTTCGTGGTTAGACCCTTATCCTTCTCTCCTGCTGTGACCAAGAGGTCATAGGACAGTTCTTGGATCTGGTTACAATGCTCCAGTTCACTCTGCCGAGCAAGGACAAGTAATTATTTGTGGTCTTTTGGCAGTGGGTGAATTCACTGTGGCATATGTTTGTATTCTTCCACTATATGGGAATATTTGGCAGCACACTGCTGCCCGGTTCTACCCAGTGCCGCAGCAGCCTCACAAGGAGGCACTGACTGGCTGTCCCAGCTTGGAGAGGTGGGGGCACAGAATGACACACAGAGGGACCCCAAAGCAGAGCTCTTGGTGTCCTCTGTGCCAGGAAATGCCACAGGGCACTGAGGGTGCACGAGATCTTCAAATCCTTTTCAAACAATATTGCTTTGGAACAGCTTGGCTGAAAATGTTGTGTTCCTTCATTCTTCTCAGGGCAGTTGTAGGTGGGAGACTTGGAGCTGAGGCAGGGTCTTCCCCGACTGCCATGGGTATGGTACCTCTCTCTGAACTGAGTTAGACCAGTGAGGGTCTCATTCCTCACTAGTATTTTCTCAACATCAGCTGCATTTGAGAATCCCTGAAGGGTTAACGCTACTTGACTGAATCCTTGTGGCAGGTGTCATGGGGAAGCTGTGCCTTTGTCTTCCCTTTAGATAACCTGTTCTCTGAGTACAAGTGTAGAACTTCTTATGATTTAAATACATCCAAATGCATGTAATTAATCACAAGTGCAACATACCTCCTTGCTGCTGCAAAACCTTATGAACAGTGTGGGCAGAATCCTAAAATACCGTATGTGCCATGTTCCAGCTCAAACTCTTCAGCTTGGAAATGCCTCAGTGCAGCAATCAGACCTGAACAGCCAGGCTGCAGGAGGTCAGATCCATCACCTCGTGTTACCAAGGTCAGGGGCCCAGAGCAAGCTTTCAGCACCTCCTGGTTGGAGAGGTGTCTACATCTGCTCCACACGAGCCGTGTTTCAGCTGCAGGCAGAGACTTCCATGAGGATGTATTAAGTACAGACAGCAGAAACTTTGCAGCCCTACTGCAAGGAACAGCACAGTGAGGCAAGCAAGGTTTGGTTTTATGCTGCCTGCAGGAACTGCTGTTCCTCTGCCAGGACTTTTATCACATCTACACCAGACATCCCCATTTTGATTGCAAAATTTTCCATCAGTGGAGGATCCATTGCAGTCTTTGGGGATTTTCTCCTATCAGCCAGTTCCTGTCCGCCGGTCTGTGATCTGTGGGGTGTGGTGCTGGATTATATGCTCCAACAGAACAGCAGCACGTTGCAAAACTGGGAGCACCATGACTCAAAGATCTCTGAGCTGAGATTAGTGGAGGCTAATGTCAGCTTGGCAGCACACCCAGGGGCTTGTGGCAAGCATGCTGCTTGGAGATGGAGTCCCTGAGCTGTAGTCATGCCAGGGAAGATAGACAGGGTACGA
>NW_009941516.1:83281-87256 GCF_000696875.1 Nestor notabilis | reverse complement strand
ACTCTTTCCAGAATTGATTCCTCCTCATCTTAAAACATGTTAAAACATCAAAAGTACTGAAGAAAAAACCCTATCTGCTAGACCAGACCTAATCAAACACATCAATTATTGCTTCAGGAAGACAGTCACTGCTAGATCTGTTATCCAAAAAAAGCAAAGCTGCTTTAAAGCATTTTTTTATTTTAGCTGAGTGTTTTCATGATTCCTAATGAGCGCTAGTACAGCTAGGACACACAGGAAAATATGTCAGCTGTGCAAAGATCAGCTCTAGACACAGGGAAGGAACTCTGAATCCCAATGGATTTCAATAGAATGGGGGGCTTTGGAAGCTGAGTTTGTCACATGAGGGCTAGGAACCAGGTACATCCTACCAACGCCTTGCTGAGAAAGTCGTGCACTTAGTACCTGCATAAAATACACAAATTTGCTCTGTTCTTACTGTGGGATTTGGTGGTGGTGCTTGATTGTGAGGATGAAATATGTGAGGCGATGAAGAGGCTGTGTATGTCCCTTGTCTCCTCTATTGTTCACAGGATATTTGGTTATGGAGAGCAACATCTGAAAAGGTTTTGAAAGGCAAAGTCACCTTCCAGCTATCAAAACACTTCAGATAAGGCAGATGGGAAACCAGAAATATTATTTAGGTTTGGGCAGTGAAACTGACATTGAACCCATTTGCCTTGTTTTTCAGGCTTTGCTGATAGTTAATGACAGCTTACAGAAGTTGTAAGTGATCTAAAAAAGACATAAAAAGCTGCTTTGTGTCCTTGTTCCAGGGGATGATTTTAACAAAGCCATTACGGAGCTTTAAAACACTGTTTTGACTTTCTAGAACCAGCTGTGGGATGATCCAGCTGCAGTTGTATCCCCCTTGCATCTAAGAGAACATTTAAGAAGATTAATCTCAATAATTTTAATTCAACAAAATGACCTTATGTAACATTACCAAGGAATTAATGAGAATTCTCTCATGTGGGTCATCACAGGCTGGTGGTTTCCCTCCCCCCCTGCCCCCAGGGGATCTCACTGGTCTCAGGAATTGCATGGACAACTTGGATTGACTATGTAACACACTGCATGGGGTCAGAAGATAAGTCACTTGGAGCAGGAACCCTTTTTCCTTTGCCGAATTATGATTTGGGAATGCACACAAAGAATGCAGCTGTCAGCCTCCACTGGTGCTATTTGAAATCCTTTTGGCTCCGAGGCTTTTTCCACAGAAAAATGCAGTCTCATCTAATGCAAATGCTGCTGCAGGAATCTCTGTAGTCCAGCTGTCTTCTTTTAATCGGAAAAAATCCTGATTTAATTGTTTTTGACTCTGTTTCTTTGTGTTCTTACTGAGCCGAGCAGGATGCATATTAAAGTTAATTAGGTGCATGTAGGGTATTCAATATTTGATCTTAATATTAAAGGCCCCAGGAGAGGGCACATTATCAAAGTTACACAACGGCGAATTTTAGTAAAACCAAACTATGCCAGTGGCCTGACATTGCATAAACTGCGTTTGCGACGCTTCTGCTTGGTGCGGGATGTGTGGGGCTGGCACAGCCTTTGCCCATGTCCCTGTTCACACTTTTTACAATCACAGAATCCCAGACTGGTTTGGGTTGGAAGGGGCCTTAAAGCTCATCCAGTTCCAACCCCCTGCCACGGGCAGGGTCACCTTCCACTAGACCCAGTTACTTCCAGCTCCGTCCAACCTGGCCATGAACACTGCCAGGGATGGGGCAGCCACAGCTTCTCTGGGCAACCCATGCCCGCGCCTCACCACCCTCATAGTAAAGAACTTCTTCCTTATATCTAACCTGAACTTCCCCTGTTTAAGTTTGAACCCATTCCCCCTTGTCCTGTCTCTACAGTACCTGATGAAGTGTCCTTCTCTGGCATCCCTGTAAGCCCTCTGCAGATGCTGGAAGCTGCTCTGAGGTCTCCACGCAACTTCTATTCTCCAGGCTGAACAGTCCCAGTTTTCTTAGCCTGTCAAGAAAATTACTTCCCATCTGGACAGATTTGGCTTTGAAGAGCATAAGAAACTGATTTGGGGCAGCAAGAAATGGGGGTCTGTTAGACCCTCATTAGACCTTTTAAGAAATGGGTGCTTCTGTATCAGCAAGAAGAAAAAGTGTGATGGCTTTTTTTAACCCTAACTGCCCCCGTTTAGCACCATCACCTATCATTAGGGTAACGGGTGGGTAAAACCACTGGTACGGTTGACTGTGCACAGTTAGGCTTGTTGTGGGTGATACTTATTGTCATGGGTAAGCCATGGGATGCTTTGTTTACCTGACTTTACATTTCAAAGGATTGCTACATCCCTATTGAGTTTGGGTGGAGTACTAGCACAGTAGCTAGATTTGCTCTTCGTGCTTTGCCTTCTTTTGAAATATCAGAACCAGTTTCCTTCATTTATCAACAGTAATTAATAACTTGCAGGGTGAACTAGACTGTTTAGACTCTTAAACTTGTTTTATACACACACTTAAAACCAGAGTATTTCACTCTGCTGCTTTCTGTTAGAAAATGTAAATGTTGAAATAGTCCTCATGGGGCAGAGATGGAAAGGGTCGTTGGTGCATCCCAAACATACAAAATATCCCAAATGTACAATGCATGCCAAAGGTACAAAAACCAGCCCAAGACTCCAGGCTGATGAAGGATGCAGGGAACTGAGCATGCAGGCCAGGAAATCATCTCTCCTTTCAACTGCAACATGCAACCAAAGAAGGGAGCACCCCTCAAGACAGCCCAAAGACAAGCATATGCAATGATGTAGAACTCAATGAAAAAATAATACTAATTAAACAAAGTCTAAGAGCTGTTTCCAAAAAGCCACAGGATTGCAGGATCACAGCACCACAATGGGAGTTTTCTTTAGTGCACTTGTTTCTGGTTTGGGTCCGTATTAAACTGGAAATGAAGAGTATTCTGTGTATATTTTATACACTTGAAAGCAAGCTGAAATCAAAGGGTTTGGGGAAGATGTAGTATCTGGCCCCTATACGTCTAGAAGCTGATCATTGTTAGTTCAATAGCTGCTCATCTGCAGGCAAAAATAAGATGGTAACAGCATCCATTCTGAGTCGACGTGAGAATTTCTTGTAACATTCTTTTCCAGCTTTCTGGCAAGCAGTTAAGCCGCACATGTCTGGTTTTAACTAGACCTTATGAAGGCATCAGTGTTACTTACAGATGTTGTTGCTAGGCACAAATTTAGCTGCCTTAAGAGGCAAAGCTTCTGCCCTGTACAGGTCCATGAACCTTTTGAAATTTATCTGAATAAGCTTGATCATTTCCAGGGCTGTAGATTTTGGCAGCATTTCAATCACCCGATGGATTTGCTTCTTGTTTAACATGAACCAGCTGCTTACTGAGAATAATGCCTTTGCATGCACTTTGGTGGTAAGAATTAATTTTTGAGTGACCCAAAGGTATTTCCTCCAGGTGGGAGTCTATCACAGGACTCCATCAGTACTTCTTGGACTGGTGTTAAAAATCCAGGTTGAAAAATTACACCCTTTCAAATGAGGTCTGTTTGCAGTTTTTAGCTGATCCTGACTGAAGAAGCTGTTCTTTTCTTCAGAGAAGTGGGCATGTAAGCAAACAGTCATCTTAATCTCCATCTAGGAGAATTCCTTGCTGGAATAGGATGTACAATGTGTCATTCAAGCAGAGCCAGAGGGGAAGAAGAATGAGAGTCTGGAGAGATTTGCACCCTGTCATGGAGGTCCGGGCTGTGCCTTTGCAGTCTTTGAAACACAAGGTCATGTGTTTCTGCGTTGTTTTAGTTTAACATAATCCAGGAGTTTTTAATCGCATTTCAGGCTATTAATGTGTGAGAAGAGAATCACTAGAATTTAGCTTCATAACTCTGCTGTAAACAGATTTTAAACCTCATATCAAGGTAAAAATAAAATTAAAAGTAGCTGATCACCTCTAGCAGAAGATTTTCTATCAACATTTGACCTTCCCTTC
>NW_009941516.1:69447-83250 GCF_000696875.1 Nestor notabilis | reverse complement strand
CTACACATTAAAGTCAGATTTTTGCATGATTATTTTTCCCCATTTGGAAACAAAGTTTAGAGTTTTCTTCAAAATTAGGTGGTTTTTTGCTTTTGGTTCAAGCTTTGTGACACCTCACCAGTATAACCTGCTTGCTTCTGGTATGAAACAGAAAAAATTAGTTTTGAAAGAAAAAGAGAATAAGAAGGGGGGGGGGGATCAGAAAAGTCTGCCAAGCAAAAATAGATTTGTATGTGTGTGTGATCCAAAAGCCTTCACATAAAATCTATCTTGGATCAGTCTGTGTCCTAAACACCCATGAATGAATGGGCCTGTCAAGAACCCGAGCAAAAATGCATTGGTGGGCAGACGATCAGTTGTCCCTTCCATGCATCTCCCTTCTGCCGTGGCCCAAGTGCTCTCCTGCAGCTCCAAGCAGCACTTACACCCTGTAGCATCTCGCACTCTTTGCATTGGCCGGAGGGTTTTCCCTGCCCATGTTGTCCATGTGGACTTTGGGAGATCCCCATACAGAGCACTCAGGAGATCTGAGCTTTCCTGACGTGGAAGGAGATGCTGCTCAGGAGCACATGACCATTCAGGTGGAAGTGGAGTTCTGAGTGCTGTGCAGGGTAACTGCCACTAAACCCAAGGCGGTATCCTAGAGCCCCGAGAGCAACGATCTTGAAGTACCTTAATTTGTCCAGATGAAGGCGAGAAGCTCTTACAGGAACTGGACCATTCATTTGCAAGGTATTGGCTTCTGCTACACTTCAAGTGTAATAATCTCCAGGTGATTTCCTACCTGGATTTATTCAAGCAAACTGCTGTAATTTTAGGGGTATGCATTGACACAGGATGGAAGCATCTTGCTGATTGAAAATAAATCTACCTTAGGTAAACCAAATTTATTTCCTCTGGTAGGCCATTGAAGTCTCTGTGTATGTTTTTAAAGTGGTGGAGACAGTTTGAAGCCACACAAAGTTGCCTGAATTTAGCAGGAAACATTTCAGAGGCATTGGATCAAGGTTTCGGAGTGGTGACAAAGTGCAGGAGACAAGGCAGGGCTGTGTGAGTCAGGAGAGGAGAACCAGCATGCAAAGGGATGGAGGATACTGAGAGCTGAGAGGAAGAGGGGGAAAAGGAGTGTCCACAACAGGCTCCATTGCTGAGCACTTCCATCTCTCTCCGTCCAGCACAAGAAGGGCAAGCTGTATAAGATTAAATGTCTTCAGACCAGCCGTGTTTAAGGAACTTCTTACCACATACTTAGAGGCTCTGCTGGCGCCATCTCAGAAATACAAACACTTCTTGAGAGCTCTTGGAGGGCAGGTGAGGTACCAGAAGACAAGTAAAAAATGTAAACATCATGGTGTCTAAATATAGAGGGAGAAAAGAGCAGTAAGAATTATAGACCAGTCAACTTCTAGAAGCTTCAAGAGAATTGAACTATCAATCAAACAATTTGCAAGCTCCTAGGAGATAAAAAGGGAGATGAGTGACATTCAGCATGGATTATACAAAAATGAGGCATGTTAAACTGATTTCATTTGATTTCTCAGCAGATGTAGGAGAGGAATAGTTGATGCTATACCTCAGTTTTGGGAAGGATTTGACATGGTCCCACTTGACTTTCATAAAGTGACCTGGAAGAATAGTCTGGATAAAACTACTTCAGATCTTACACAAAAATGGATGAGTAGCCAACTCATTCCCAAAGAATACAGTTGCCAGGGGCTCGTGGTGAGAGCAAAAGACCCTGTGAGCCAGGACTCTGCAGGGGTCTGGGTTGATTTTCTTCAAAATTTTCAGCAGTGAAAAATGGATGAAAAGACATAATTGCATCTGACAGTGTGGTGAAGCTGGGAGAAGTGCTTCAGCACATGGGAGAATGAGCTTTACAGCTTATAATGGTCTTGTCAGGTTAGAGGAGTGAGGACTGGGTCTATCTAGTCTGCAGCACTGTGCCTCAAGAAGGAGGAGGACCCATTTGGAGTAGGTGTAGGGACGAGTCATTGCATTTACTAAACCTGGCTTGGGTTGGAAGGGCTGCAAGGCAAGCACCAGAAGAGCTTGTCTGGGATTGGAGCAGGTAGGAAGGAAACTGTAGCCTCTGCTGCAGGAGGTTTTCAGGACAGATGGACAAGTATTCCCACCAGGAGTCACCTATGCAAACTGGCTGCTTGCTTGGATCGACCCCAAGCTGCGATCTGGCCCCACCATGCTGGAGCTGCTGTGTGCTTTGTTCAGAGCTGCCATTCCACCACCGCTGGGGCAGTGCTGTCAGCAGGGACATACGGCAACATTATCTTTGACTTTGCCTTTTGAATACGTTCGTTTTGTAGTGAGAGGCTGAAGGTATGTAAGTGCTGTGTTGAACGAAAGCCAAAGCAAGCTGCTACGTAGAATGCACCCTGTGTTTCCATGTATTTCATTTATTTTGTAATTAAGCAATAATTGCTGAGGAGCACTGGGCACTTCTTCAGGATTAATGACTTGCTAGAGGACAGCAGCAGATCTGGTTTGCAGCGGAACCATTTTCCCCAGCAAATACCTGTCCATTAATGCCATTCTAAAATAAGTATGACAACATAACATGCAAACATATGGGGTTTGCTGTTAGCAGCTGAGGGATATGGAGCAGGCATTCATAGGCGCATTAGACAACCAGGTTGCTTCAGTTGTCTCTCACTGTTCCATTCAGAGCAGGGTGTTTCATTAGGCATTTGGTGAATGAAATGGCTTTTTAATTGCTCAGAATCACTTTTTTAAATTACAGCATTGTCTCCCCTCTCCACAGCCCCCAGGGATCCTTTTAAAAACCTTTTTTTCCTTTGCCCTGGAGAGAACTGTCTCCAGTGTGGCGAAGAGGAACCTGCCTGCAGCAGTTCCCTTTGTATTTCAGACAGACAAAAATACATTCAAAAACAGAGGATTCACATTTTTAGTGGTGAAAAACCTCTGTTCCCAATAGTGTGCAGGTTGCTTAAGGAGTAGCCCACCCTGCCTGAACCTTTAAAGACTTCCCGGTCTTGATGTACTGTTCACATCTATTAGTTCCTACACCTTGTGCATTTTTAATGGCCACAGCTCCCTACAGTATCCAAACCCTATTGCTGCTTGTCTAGTGTGGCACACAAGCTGGCTCCAGCCATGACCCATAACAATATACCTCTCAAGAGTGTTGTTGGAGCTTTAGATGCCCTCAAGGCAAAAAAGCATAACAGCAGGCAAGGTGTGTCCCAAACAGGTGAGCAGCAGCATGAACATTTCCAAAGGACTATGGAAAAAGCTGCCATGGAAGCTCAGCCGTCAGCTCACCAAGGCAAGCAAGAAGAGAAACGTTTGCTAGAAGCATATAGGACAATAAACCAGTTCACAGTGTCCTAGAGGCTTTGGAACAGCACTAGTCAGTGGGGATTTGCTCGCTCACATATTAAGTAATGTGCTAACTGCATGATTGTTTAATCCGTAGGTATTTCCTACAGCAAAACTTCAATCCTGGCATCCACAGTGCTGCTTCTAGTTGCTGTGCCTGCCTTCCTGGAGAGATTTCACATAAGAACAATTAGGGTGTTTTTTCTCCACACTATTTTCTGCCCCTTTGAAAAGTAGTGCCTTTATGGCTGTGCTTTGAAGGATGTCAGCATGCTGCCCAGTCAGCAGTATAGCCACTGAGGAATCACTGAGCCACTCTGCATGAGTTAATTCTGCCCCTTCGGCACAAGGAGCCCTGTTACTTGATAGGGAGCTTACTGGCCAGGAGTGTTTAGAAACAGTAAGTGTTTAGAAGTGAAAATGTCAGGCAATAACTTTATGGCACAAGGCCAGAGGTGGTTTAGATTCTGAAGAAGGCCATTCAGCCCTCTTTGCCATATCAAGACCCTAGCTGATGCCTGTCAGTGAAGGGCAGAAACAAAGCCAGCCTGAGGTGCGGGCATCACTCCGATCTTCACCAGCATGGTCAATAGCTGGACCAAGCAGATCTCGACTGCATCCTCTTGTGGCCTTTACACTGCCCCTCATGCCTGTCCTCACCCCTTTCTTCATTGGCACAGGTTGCCCAGAGAAGCTGTGCCTCCCCCATCCCTGGCAGTGTTCAAGGCCAGGTTGGACAGAGCTTGGAGCAACCTGGTCTAGTGGAAGGTGTCCCTGCCCATGCAGGGAGTTGGACCTGGATGAGCTTTAAGGTCCTTTCCAACTCAAACCAGGCTGTGGTTCTGTGATTCTTATCCCACTTTTATGTTTCCTTCTCTTAGTTGACCCAGAAGCAACATTCAGTCTCCCCTGCCCCAGATCCCAACCCCAAGCCAACCAACCAGAAAGAATGAATTATTTCTGTCAATGCTTTCGCTAACCGCCTGCCTGCCTCCCACAGGGCCCCGCTCTGCCAAGCTCATTGCTGTCATGTTCAGAGCTGGGAGGAACAGTGCTGTGCAGTCTTCCTTGAATGTGAACAGGATTGATGCAGATCCCTGTGCTATGTGCCAGCCATAACTCTTCAGGTTTGACTACAACTTTTGACAAAGAACACATTTCCCAGAAGTTCTGCAGCTTGTCTGAGTAACAGTAAATGATCCATGAGATCCAGTGCTGACACACAGTTCTCTGGCTCCTCTCCTTCCCCTGTACTCAAATGGTGCTATTCCAAACCTCAGCACAAGCACTGGATAAAAGCTACGGAATACAAGGTCTGCTATTGCCCATAACTCCTCATCAAAATCAAAACCAGCTATAGAAGGAATTTTGACAAATTTACAAGTCTGGATTTACTAAGTCAGAAAGGTTTTTCCCCAGCCCTGCTCTTCTCAGCCTAGTTGAGACAAACCAGCAGCCCTTTGTGCTGTTCCCAGCACCGTTTCTCCTTCCCGGAGCTGGGGTACCCGAGCGGGGGGCTCTGCCCAGCTCCTAGGATCAGTAGCTTAAAATTTTCCTGGACATCAGTTAAATCTGAACTACTGCCTGTCTTGGGCTGTCTTTACTTGTAGCCATATTTTTCCAGGACTCAGAGGGTGTTGGAGCAGCTCCTCCCAGGAGCTCAGTGTTCAGTGATGTGTGAGCAGAGGTTGTGGTGCAGAGAGCAGAGAGTCAGCCACTTGTGTCAGAAAACCTTTCGTGAGCTGCACATCAGGGGAAGTAGATCTATGCCTTTGTCAGCATGTTTCTATCAGCCTTGTTCTTCATGTAATCATCTGTTAACAACACAGGTCTGGCATCCAGCCCCATTTTGCACCACCATCCCAGCACTGTATCTGTTGCAAGCTCACTGTGATGCCTGCTAGCACTGCCTCTCCCTGTGGGGGTGCCAGCACTGGTCAGGATCTTGTTTGGTGTGCATCTGATTTAGAAAGAAAGGAAACAAACCCCCATGTTATTGACAGGATGAGAGGTTTTACCAGTGACCAGAAGGACTCCCTTGTCCAGTGAGATCTGAGGATGAGCAAGCAAGGACTTCATTTTGACTAAGCAGGTCATCCTCCCTGCTGATATTTAAGAGACAGGATCATAACTTATGTCTTCACTGAGAAGAATTGTTGTCAAACACAATTAGCTCTGCAAATCTAAGCTGTCTTCTAGACACACCAGGCTTAGTTCTGCTTAGTTTTTGAGTTACTTAGAGTTGAAGAAACTATAGGGTCAATCTTCTGACCTGAGCAAAGGACTGGGAGAACTTGCTCCATCATTCTTTTTTGTGGAGTTTAATAGAGACTAACACACAGAGCTATCACTGCAGTGTGAGGAGCTGATAGGATGTGGGTCTCATTCCCACCTCACTTGAAGAAAGGATAACATAACATGCCTCGAGACAGCAAAACTCCCAGCACAGTTCTTAAAGGAGAGGGAAGGAGGGAGGAGGCGTGGAGGGTTGTAAATATTTTTTAAGAGCTACACAGCTAAGTAACTTCTCATATCCATGCCTTTGTCCCTCATGCTTTCAAGGGTATTTCAACTCTAGTTCCTTTCGTAAGGCACCCCAGGTGCCTTTCAATTACTTGTTTCTGTGGTTAAGATCTGATGGTCATTGTAAGCGTTGAAAATATTTCCATGCATTTTGACAGGGAAGGTAATGTGGGACCTGGCACCCCCATTCCATGTGAACATGAGGCTCTCTGGGCTCTGGCATTTGCAGTTTGGTTGGGAGGGACGTACTATATGTACCGACCCTGCACAAAACCTCCTTGAGAGAGAGCTAAAAGGATGCTAATTCCAGGCACTGGGCTCAGACACACGACTGGCGAACAACCAGAAAGGTTTAAAAAGAAATGCTGACTGAATTAAGTGAATCGAGCTGGCAGATGTGCTCTTCAAAAGAGCACAGTTCTCTTTGAAATGCCTCCCCCATTGAAATGACGTTCTCAAGAGGTTTTTGTCCTTTGCATTTTCTTCAGGATCATCCATGAGGATGGCTTCTCTGGAGAAGATGTGAAGCAGTACAAGCCAGTGGTCTACAGCAACACTATACAGTCACTGGCAGCGATTGTACGTGCCATGGATACCTTGGGCATCGAATATGGTGATAAGGAGCGACGGGTAAGTTAAAATCACCACTGCTTGGGTACAGAGAGCTGAGCACCTGGAGACTCCAGAGCACAAACAGGAGGCATTTGCACAATCTGAGTATCTTAGAGGGAAGAGGAGAGTGGGGGGAAGATCTGCATCTCTGCTGTACGCTTATTGCACACGCAGGTTGTGCAACCAACCGAAGCACAAAAACAATTGCATATGACATGCCATTTGTACACCTACCCTAGGAAGTGTAGCCCTAGAGACCAGTATGTTACAACAGCCACAATCTCTAATTCCCTGGCACTAGCCAAGCCAGCACAAAACAATTTTGTTGCCTAGGGACAGCCTAGAGAGGGGTACTGGGGAAGATACAGGGAAACAGGTAGAACGTGCTAGATCCACAGGCTGCCAGGAGAGGTATCTTGGGGAGAAATCTTGCTGCTGTTCAAATTCCCTCCACCAGCCTGCCCTGGCAGGAAAGCTTTTGGAATTGACTTCAGTGAGGACTGGACTGGCTCTTATGTACCCTAAACAGCAATTTCACTTGCAAACAAGGGGATGTACTACTTCAGTGAGGTATGTATGTACAGCAGGCAGCAGTATTAGCATGTGTCTTATCAGAATAACTGTGATGTCTGGCAGCCTCCTCATGCCACACACCTAGGCCAGTCTGTCCTTTTACAGTTGCCACTCTGTTGTTACTTTAACCAGCATCCTATTTTTAAACAGTGGCTCCTCTGTGAGGTGCTCCTGCCAGCCGCTGCCTTTCCTTTTCATGTTTCTGGCTCAGACCAAGCCCACACAGAGAAAGTCAGAGCTCTAGAGAAGTCAAGACGACCCTTTTTGCATGCTGCCATCCCAGAGGAAGTGAAACTACTTGGTTTCACTGGAAATAAAATAATTTCAGATTGAAGACCTGGTAAAGACAAAGTCCTATATGCCACTGAGTTAGTCAGGACTATTTTTAGGTAGCTATCAAATGACAAATGTATGACATACCCCAAACTCCTTATCTGAGGGTTGATAATGAAAGCATTCACTAGAAAGGACGCCAAAATCCTGCTGTGGTGTTACTGTATGAAGAGGTACCCTGTCGCAAAGGGTTATTTCGATTTCTTTGCATGTAGGGATTTTTCCCACAGGAACCCTAAATCCTGGAGACGTTTCCATCTCAAACATACAGATGATACCATAATGGAGTTCTTGTGAGCTTGCCGAGAACTAATGGTGATGGCTTTCAAACGGAATACATTAATCTGTTGATTACTCGGTGACTCAGCTCTCAGCAAGGCAACGTACCTTGTCTCAACTAAAAACCTATGCCCAGGAAAACAGAAACAAATCATTCTCCATGTCTGATAAACAGTCTGTGGCAGACAGCTTTAAAATGTAAAATTTCTTTTTTTTTTGCAATAGCTGAAGTCCTAGTTTGAGCAGAGAAGCTCAGCACTGCTTTAGTGCCAGGCCTGGAAAAGCATAGGGTATGGAGGGGGAGAGCTGTTATCAGGACTGCCAGGAATGAGAGATGGAGCACTGGGCTACACAAAACATCGTGTCTGTTCTTATTGCTATGGACAAGGTGCCGAGTGTTCCTAGGATCATATGATAACTCAGGCTGGAAAGGAGTTTGGGAGGTGTCTCACCCATCCTCCTGCTCACGCAAGGTCAGCTCTGAGGTCAGACCAGGTTGGTCAGGGCTTTATCCCATCAGGTTTGAAATCCTCTGAGTTTGGGGACTGCACAGCCTCTTTGGGCAGCCTGGTCCACTGCTTTGCTGTCTTCATGATGAAAAGGTTTCTCCTTATGCCTAGTGTGAAACATTCTTGTTTCAGTTTATGCTTTTGGCAGTAGAGATCATGAACTACACCTTGCAAAGTATAAAGCAAATTAGATTAAGTTCTCCCCAACATAGTTGCTCTAAGATATGAAGTCCTAGAGGAATTATTCCTGTCTTACAATGGTGTCATGCTGACTGTGTACAGACAAGCCTGGAACAAAGCATTATAAACCAAACAGTCTGGGAGGGCAAATTCAGAGTGTCTTCTCCCTTCATAGACAGGAGTAGTATTCCTTCATCTAGCAATCGATGCTTAGTAGATAAAGGGGAAAGAAACCAAATCTTGCAGGCTGTGGTCTTCCACTTGCTCCTTTCTTTTAGTCAACCTCCACAGAAAGTTGCTGGTATTAGTATGAAACAGTATTTATTTTAATCTTATGAAGAAGCACATGGCTTCCACTCCCCCATTTTTGTTATTAATGCACAGCTGCTTTAAAGAGAGACCATTACACAGGCGATTTGAGTATTACACTACATGGTTCATCCCTTTTCAAGCAAAGCTTTTCTATTTTAAAAGTCATTCCTCAGCCATGGGTTTCCAATGCAAATCTTTTAGCGGGGGATTTTCCCCTACTCATCACTTAAACCCCCAAGAGAAGAGAGCTTGGGAAGGGGAGCCGGGCCTGCAGCTGCTCAGCCTGGTTCAGGATTTCCTTAGGGACCACTCAGCTATTACAGCATCCCCCATCCCAACTTCATGGGAGATGCATCTACCCCTGTATCCCTTCCAAATGGCACCCTGATATGATTCAGAGAAAAAAAAACAACCCTCCTCTACTTAATAAATGTGAATGAGATGATTTGTGCTTTTGTTATTGAGGTAAAATAACTAAATCCTATCTCACTGTTCTCGTTTTATTCCTGCCCATAATTATACCTCCAGTCTAATAGAAGCAAATGACCAGAAGAGTCCAGATTAACCCACTTAGGCTTTTGTCAGTCGAAGTGAGATCAGTGTAGGAAATACGAGCTAATACGTCAAAATAAATCACAAAAAGCATATGTTCCAGGTCTTGCTGACCTCTTTGCTGATAAGAACCTGTCCCCAAGTTAAGAACAAAACAGTCTACATGTAGGTTTTCACTTTTATGTGTTTTTCTTGGTGCAGGGGAACAGGTTTTCTTACAGTTGTGCCTGGCTCAAGGTTCATAGCCTGAGGGCAGCACGTAGGTCCTTGTTTTGTATCCTTCAGCACAGGGAGGCAGGACCATATGGCACGTTACCACCGTGCACAACCCAGAAGGTCAGTCTGGAGCTCCATAAAAGCCATAAAGTGCTAAGTCACAAATCCTTTACATGTTGCAAGAGGGAAGGCAAAAAAGGAGCAGTCAGTGAGGAGACAGGAGGTGGCTACAGGAGGAGCAGCATCTGTGTGTATTCCTCATCTCCATGGCCATTGCTGCCCAAGGGCTGGATCACTCACTACCCAAGAGCAAGAGGGTACATGGAGGAAAAGGGGCAGAGGCTTGATCTTGCCTGGCTACACAAGACCCTCCGGCTGGCCTGTAGGCCACTGCTTAATCTTTACCTTTATAATCAGATTAACAACAGGAGAGAGTCAGGCCATAACATATAGCCTCTGGATTAAAAAGTTCTCTAAAGTGCAAATATATTAATAAAGAAAGCTCCTCACTGATTCCCTTTCACTGCACCAAGGTGGAATAAATAGGAAATGGAGATTTAAAGCCAGGAATCCAGAAGTTGGCACAAGTGTTTGGATCTGATCAAGCAGGAAGGGCAGGGAAGTGATGGATTTTCATCTTTCCATTTGAAGAGACAGTTCTATAGTCTGGCTTTTGAAATCCCAGCCAGAAGAAGCATAAAGGGTCTTCCTTGGTGGGTCAATGCTGACCTCAGGAGCTGCTTGGAAATCCAGCACCTATGATCCCACTGCAGGCTGGTATGGAAACCGCTGTAGAACGTGTTCATGTTAGCATAAACCAGACAGAAACAGGCTGAAATTGTTCAGAAATCACTCAGCAGAGAATCCCAGTACCAGTAGTGTGGCTCAGTTACAAGTGTCTGAGGTGGCAGGGTCACAGGTCCAGTGCTCTGGGGCCGGAGGTGGCAGGCAGTGACCTTCACATTGAACTTGTTTCCCAGCAGGAGTCTGGAGGTGTCTCTGCTTCAGCTATGAAAGGGAAAGCAAAAAAGCTGCTAAAGCGTTAAAAAAAATTTGTAGGGAATTTTTTTCTTTCAGGCTTTGTAGCCAAATGTGTCTGTGGTGACCTTATGCTGTATACGGTGTGTAACTCCAGAACTGGGAGCTAAACAAATATGTACCTGGGACATTTTAAATACTGGCTAGTAATATTAAAAAATAAATCAGTTTAGTGTAGTTGAACAACCCCCTGAGGCAACTGGCAAAAGGAGCCATGTGCACTGGAGCTGCATCTAACCTGCTTCTGAAGAGGAGGATGTGTGCAGAAATCCAGAGCTTCCAGCCCATGCCCTCTGCACATGCCGAAGGTGATTTTAGGAGCTGCCCTCTTCCTCGCTCCTGCTCACTGGTGGCAGGACCAGGGACACAGCACTGTCACCTGCTGCCTTCCAGTCACTTCCAGTCTCCAGAGTGTAGGAGAAGCTCTCTTTTGTAAGAGTTGCTCCTCTGTGACTGGCTTTCCCGGCTTGTCAGATCAAGGTATTTGTGGATTTTACTTCATTTCAGGCAGAATCATAGAACTGTCTGGGTTGGAAGGGACCTTCAAAGCTCATCTAGTCCAATCCCCTGCAATAAGCATGGACATCTTCAACTAGATCAGGTTGCCCAGAACCACATCCAGCCTGGTCTTGAATGTCTCCAGGGATGGCACATCCGCCACCTCTCTGGGCAGCCTGGGCCAGTGTCTTGCCACCTTTGCTGTAAACAATTTCCTTCTCACATCCAGCCTGAATCTCCCTCTTTTAGTTTAAAACCATCACCCCTCATCCTGTCACAACAGGCCCTGCTAAAAAGTCTCTCTCCCTCTTTCTTATAGGCCCCTTTTAAGTACTGAAAGGCTGCAGTAAGGTCTCCCCAGAGTCTTCTCTCTCCTGTTTTGCCCTGCTGGCTCCTACTGCATGTCCCTAACCTGAGCTCTCTGAGAAATGCCAAAAGCTGTATAACTCTGGGGAGGGCAGGCGAAGTTAATCAGACACCACTGTGCTAGTAGGAAGTCCCAGCTTGCTGACTGGTAGCTGATGGGGTGGTCTGGTGGGTGGCTGTGGGATTCTTGGGTTTGTGCTTCTGCAGTGAGGATATGGCTTGTCCGCTATGGTAAGCGATGGGACCATAGAGAAGCATAACTTAGGGCTGCTTTGTGGAGGAGCAGGGTGGAGTGAGAGGAAATGGGAAATGAAGCTGCAGCTGAAGCCTGCATGTTCTGTACTGGGTCTGCTGGCTTCATCACTGTAACAGCACTGGACAAATATTTCAGCCTGCCTTTCACTAAGGTGTGAAGTTCTTTCAGTCTCTTTCCTCAGAACCAATGCCACCTTTCTCACATACCCTCCTCTCTCTTTGTCCCCCCACGAGGTGCATTCCAGTTACCATCATTCATAGTTTTGAGCAATAGAGACAGATAAAAGGCATGGCATTCTTGAGAGGTGGGAAACATAAACCAGAAAGGAAAGTACTTGTTGTTTTCACAGCCTGCCTTGTTGCTGGGGAGATGCTTGGCTTATTCAAGAAAGGCTCGTTGTTGCTGCCTGAGATGGCCAATGTATTGGGAATCATTGCTGTAAAATGAGGGTGCGGGAGAAAGATGGAGACAGCAGAGAACAAGGGAAAGCCTAGAGTAAGCTGTGCCTGCAGTCATAGTGCATGATCTGCGAGCCCCACTTTGGCAGTTCTGGGATCTCACTAACCAAAAGCTGTGCCTTCCACATCCCACTAACGTATTTTCCTCCTTTAGACATCCCTTGAGCCCCTGAAAATACAAAATCTTTCTCCAAGAAATGATCGCAGTAAAGTAACAGCAGAGCATGAAGATGGTTTATGATAGCCCTTTGTGCCAACTAAAAGAGCCTGAAACCATCTACTTCCTTGCCTTTGCTCTCATGCTTACGGAGAGTCAAACTCACTCATCATCACTAGACATCCCAGCCAAGTCAGCTGAGACCTGTGGCCACACTCTGGAGAGCTTGCTTTGCCACAGTAACAACAACAGGCTTGGCTTTTCTCTCCTGCAAAGCTGAAGTCATAGTCATCAAGTCAGTAACATTGGATGATCTACATAAAGCAAAAAAGATCACCCTAGAACCAGTGTCTGGTTCACTGTAGTCATGCTACTAATAAGGATAGCATTTAGAAGGGAGACAAAATAAGCTTGTGTCATGGCTATAAACAGAACATGGCTTGCTCTTGCAGAAAGGATTTGGCCTAGAAGAGTCATCCACATAAATAAGCAGGTTGGAGGTTGCCAAGTGCTCATGTAGAGTTTTACTTAGAGTAAGTTCGTCAATCTCTTTTCCAACCTGGGTAATTACAGCGGAAAACTGGCAATTCATTGAAGGCTAAAATGTGATCTTAGCTCTGGCACAACAGCTATTTATAGGACAGCAGTAGTGATGATGAACAACAGTGAATCCCAGCCTTCTGCAGGTGTGTCACAGTGCTTGTGAGCAGGATAAAACCCTGAGTTCATGAGGGAGGGAAATCATACTGGCTCTGAGGAAAAGGGGAGGGATGGGGACTCCATATAGCCTAGAAAATGTTGCAGCAGGCAAGGGACTGAATTGCATGGACACAGTTGTACCCAGGAGCAGTATCAGCTCACCTTTCTTCCTGCAGATTATCAATCACTGACAGAGGTCTAAAACTCCAAAGTTCCCCAGGCTGGCCCAATGTTATACAATCTTAGTTCAAACTCATAAAGAATGAAGAAAGGTCGTGTGAAACAGAGCTGAAAGGAGGCAGGGATTGTGGGCGGCAGGCATGTAGTAAGTTGGAAGCGTGTGTCTTGTGGAAGGCTGCTATGAAGGTGCCACCTTGCCGAGCGGCTGATGTGCCAGCATGATGTTTTTCACATTGGTCCTACTTCTTATCAGGACGATAGCTATAATGTTGGCATGGCAACACTTTAATCCTTACTCAAAAGTAAACCCTGGGTCGGTCTGGTTTTTGGGTTCTCCCAGACAGCGTGGGTTGGTGGTGAATGGGCAGCAGTCAGGGACAGGGTGGGATTGTTCTCCTGGTCTGCCAGTCCATCTGAACAGTCAGAAACCTGTTTCTAAGAACACATTTCTAGGAAAAATGATGCACTGCAGCATCATTTCTAAGTGAGCCAGATGAGAATGAGTGATGCAATCACACCCTAAAATGCCACTAGAATCTGTTTCTTTGGTGAGCACTTGCCATCAGCCAGACACTGTAGATTGTGACAATTGCCATCCATGTTGCTTTCCCACGTCTGAGATTAGCTCTGTAGCTAACTGTCCTATAAAACCACTGACCAGAACAGATGCCATCAATTAAAACAAGCTTTTTAATTTTCGTTTAA
>NW_009941516.1:23352-69416 GCF_000696875.1 Nestor notabilis | reverse complement strand
AAAGAGATGTCTCAGGGGATCATTGATGAGAAAGAGACCATGGTCATCTTGCTTAAACTCCAGGCTCCAGGTTGAGTCTAATCACATTTTTCACCACCTAAAGAGGGCATTAAAGAAGATGGTGCCTGAGCCTTCCCAGGGCGGCAGAGGACAAGGCAGCAGTCACTAGTGCCAGGAAGTGGAATTCCAACCCCAAACTGGCTTGGGCTCTTAAAGCTTTCACGCTTATCTCCATGCCATCAGAAGAGATCAGGACAACCCCCCCTTGAAGGGCCACCCAGCCCTTTGGGCATTAGAAGTGTGGAGGGATAAGAGAGGTCTGAGGATATTTGTGTATGGGTCAATCAGTGAAAATAGGAAATACCCAAAAGGTGACTTTCAAATTAGAGGTATTGCCTTTCTCTTCAGCTAGTCTCCAGGGGAAAAGCTCACCAGATGAATTGTCCTGGCAGTGTTTGCTCCTGCCTGGTGCAAAGCACAGCCTCTTCAGGTGCAGATCCATCTTTAAAGCTGCTTTTTTTTATCTCTGCTTCCAAATGCCGGTTCAGGCTTGATTTCTCAGTAATGAATAACACTAGTCCTGCAAAGGATCCTTGAAAAGGATCTCCACCTCCCCCCAGGCTGTCCAACATCCTTGATCACCTGTGAAAATGCAGACCCTGTGCTCTAGGGACGTCAGTCTTTCCTGCTCCTTCCTTGCAAGCTCTCTTTTTTCACTGAGAGGGGTATATTTTTCCTCCACGAGCTTTATGTGTTTGATACTGATTTTTTTGAGTGATGCAGGGAGTATTTTTAGTTTGAAAAGAAGAAAAAAAAACCCCACCAACTCTGTTCCCTGGGAAGAAGGGCTGCCTGCCTTCCCCTCTGAGATTTGTTATTCAAATACAGCTGCAGTTAGGGCTGCCAGGGAGGTGGTGTGACAGGGAAACACTGGGCAAAGAGGGGAGAGCAAAGCAGCCATGGGACCGTGGCATTAGTGGTGAATTAATGAGAGTTGAAGTGCTGCTTTCATTCCCACAAGATACCAGTGGAAGATGGCTCTCTGGGAGCCCCTGAAAAGCATCAGAGCGGGACAGCACAAAAGACAAGGTGTTCAAAGATACTTGGCAGAAGAGCACAGCTGGAGCAGAGCCCCGAGAAGATGAAAAACTCCTTGCCACCCACAAATGGGCTTCTTGGCAGCTGTTGGATCCAGGGTGGGATGCAGGTCAGGCGAGGGACGGCTCCACACCACTGTCCGTTCCTCCACAGAGGACGGCACAGCTTGACCAAGGTGAATTTCAGCCCATCTGATGGGGCCCAGCACAGACGCTCCCTGCAGACCAGATAGCAGTGGTGTTGCCCTGGTGTTGGTGAACACAATCAGATACTGTTTGTCATTCTCTAGAGCCTTTCTGTCCAGAAAGGGATTGAAGAGATTGAAGCGAGAACAAAAAATACATCTAGTTATCAGATGTACTGTGCAACTGAGGCACTGAGGTAAACACTAGCCATGGCTGAGGCTTCACAGATGCTTATATGTGTTTCTGACCATATGGGTGATCAGACACCAAAATCCTTCCAGAAGGTCACCACCACATTTGGTTCTGAAGTTCAGGTTTCATCTGGCTGCAGCCTGATGCAGGAAGGGTGCTGTCTTCAGGTATGATTGCAAGTCAGCTCTCCCAGCAGCGACTGAAGACAACTACAAGCTACTCAGCACAACTTAAATACATGTCAGTTATTAAGTGGATTTATTTCCATCTCTTCTGGGAGCTGTTGGGAAGTGCTGCTGAGTCATGCTGCTTAGTCCCAAGTTTTAGAAGTACTGTTTAAAATACTTGTTTTCCAAATGCTGTTGATGATCTCCGTATTATTTGCATGTCTCCAGATGTAAAATGAAAACATTTATACAGGGCATCCCTGGCCTTAAACACATCTCTGGTGTGTAACTGACAAAAAGGCATAAAACAAATGTCTTGGGATGGGACCACCTCCCTGGGTCTGTCATTTGATGTTTATTCAGAGATGATGGTGAGGGATAGCGCAGTCTTCCAAACAGCAAGAGCACAGTCTTGGAACAGCCTGGGAGGGAGGCAGGGAGGAAATACAGCTGTACCCGGGCACATGGGAGAGGAGGGATGTGGAACACAATCCTCACTTACACCAGGTGCTAATAAAGTTAGGACACAACATTCTCCTGCAGTGGTCTGCTCTGGCCACAGACTCCAAAGCAATTCATCCCCCTGACATCAGGTGTCCTTGCAAAAGCACCCGGTCCAAGGGCAGGATGAACGCAGGCGCTCAGGCTCTGGCAGGGCTGGTTTCACTGCTGGCCCTGGCAGGAGGCGTGCAGAGTCCTTGCTGACAGCGCGCTCCCTTCACACACTGACATTCACCCGGACAGGAACAGAGGAGTCATTTCGTGGCCTGTGGCTTGAAGTCCCATCCTTCCAAGAGGAGAATTCTGCTGAGGTGGCGAGGCAAGGAGACAGAGCCCTTGAGGAAATGAAAATGTGCTGAGGCTGTGCCCAAGCCCCGCACCACTCGGCTCCTCCTAAGGGGAAACCCATCCCTGCAAAGCAAGCAACTGCTTCTCATAGTAAATCAGCCAGAGAGGGAGCTCTTGCAGCCACTGTGGGGACAGCTGCCTTCCCCTAGGCAGAGGCACAGCAGGATGGCAACACCTCTGTGTCCCTCACACTGCATCAATCATGGGGATGGCAGAAAATCTGCCACATGTGAAGTCTTTATTACCCATATCCAGGTTTTACTGAGGCTGTTAATCAGTACTGTGTGCATTTGTAATAACTGATTAAAGACACCACATGGGAACTCATTTAACAACTACGAATACTTCTTCGACCTCAGCCTCACCAATGGAATGGGGCAGGAGGATGTCTAGCCATGCATCAGGGACCAGCTTCACCCAGGGCAGGAGGAGACCAGTGATGCTGCTGACCCAGGTCAGGACTGCCGTGGTCAGAGGCCAGGCATTTCATTCAAAGGAAGGAAAGAATCAAGCTCCAGATGAAGATTAGAAACACAGCCTCAAGAGATGCTGTGAAACAGTATCATTTTGCAACGTGGCAGTGTTCAGCCTTGTGGTCAGAGTCAGAGAGAGAAAACATTCAGGGAAAAAAGGACAGGACATGTGAATCAGCTGGGGTCTGGTTTAGGGGTTTTGATAGATAGTTGCTGGGGGCTCCAGGACACCTCATCCTTCCCCAGCTAAGACCCACATCCATAGCGTGTCTCCACAGAATCGCTCCAGGCAGCACAACGCATCCCTCCCAAGTGTCAAAACCCACTCAGGAGCCGAAGAAAACCTCACCCACAGGCTTTGAACAAATTTCCTCCTTCCTTTCTGCTGTGTGCTTCATTTTCCAGGGCTGTAGGAGTTTCTGGTTTGCAGCATATTATATCTATGTTGATGGCATGATTGTTGCTACATAGCTCCCCCTTGATAAGAAATAATTCCCCTAGGTTGGCTATTTGTAATTAAGTCTTCATTTTCCTATAGATTGGTTTAAGACTAGATCAACTCCATTAATTAGAGGGGAATTACTCTTGATTTACTCTTGATATATGCTGAAATCATGAGAATGGAGAATCAAGTGACGCACAGGAACAGTCCCACAGTAACATGCTCCAGTTAGTTATGTGGTTGTCATTTGCTTGTGAACCCATCTTTCTGCATTTTGAAACTGTCCTGAGCAGATGTTTGCTCCTTTATGGGAAGGGGGTTTACTAATCCAATCCTACCTGCTGGATATACATTACAAACAACCACTCAGCTATCCAGGCTGTTGTGTCATGTGTTCGATACAACCAACTACTTTTTAATCAGGCTGACAGCAAAACAGGAGCAAGACTGTACTTCCAGAGAAAGACGAAGATTTTTCTGAGAAGAAAGAGGTCCCAGTAGTGTAACCATCCAGTGAGCTTGAGTTCTGTAAAGTTATGAATTAATTTCTTCCAAGTGAGACTCAGATCTTGTCTCTATCCTCCCTTTTACATGTCATCACATTTGTGTACTTTCTTTTCTTTTATGCAGGGTTGGTTTGGCAACACAGCCTATCTGGAGGCGCACTGTGACATTTCTGTGGATGCCAAACACAGGGGAATTTTATGCTAGATTTTCCTTACCACCTCACCAGCACCTTAGTCAAAGGTTCCGAAGCCATTTTTCCAACTTTTATTCTCTTTAATTACTGTTACTGGTACTGTAAGCTTTTGAAAGCTTTTCTCTTATCAAGTTCCGCCGCTCTATTCATGAGGCATGCATAGGTTTCAAACTGGTGATATTTGTGCTGTCCTTGTTCAAGTCCCTTACTTTAAACAGACTTGCTGTACTACAGCTTTCCTCGATGCACATTGCAGGCAAGCTCTCCCAATCTGCACAGCTTTTTGACAGTGGGTTCAAGTTCTGCTTCACTTAGCATGTGTCCTCCCATGCTTGCTTCTACTGGTGAGATCCTTCACCCAGGAAATGGCATGGGGTTAAATCTGCTGTCTGTGGTTGAGGTGCTCCTGCCACTATTGCAGGCTTGGTGGTTTAATTTACTCCAGAGGCATAAGAGGTACCAAGGCTGAAAAGACCATATTCAGCATTAGAGTGGATAGTGAGCCAAGTTCAGTATGGTCTTGTGATGAGTGAGTAGGCAAAAAAATCCTTATTTTCCTCAACTTTCTCTCCAAGAACAGAACCTCAAGGAAGGCTCTAGGATGATGTGTAGCAGCACACAAGGCTCTGCAGGGCTGAGCCTTTGGCTCAGCTGCTCTTGATGTCATTGTGGACTAAGTGATGAGCATCTTTTATTCCTTGTTGGTGATCCAAGCAAAAAATGTACATGCATAAAACAGTCACAACCCTAAATTGCATACCAGGAGGAGGAAGCCTGTCCCCCAGCATGAAGACTGAGCAATTTCAGCATCAAGGCTCTCAGACCATGAGGTTTCAGAAACCAAGAGCAGCAGGACCCAAACTACATCTCTGCTTATTGCAGTCATGGGCTGTGCACACAGACATTTTACTATACTGAATTGGCTTAAAAGCCACCTCTTGAGCCGACACCCCTTTTCTGGCTTTCATCTTCCCATTCCTGAAGGAGGTGTAGGGTGCAAAGCCTGGCTCTGCTCAGGCAGTTGTTGTACTTGATGTCCCTCTGCAGCCTGCAGACACAACCCAGCATGCACATTATCTCTAGTGGTCCTTTCCTGGGCACCAGTGCATGGCAAGGCTGAGGAGCAAGCCATGCCCACCACATTTCAAGTCAGAAAGTATGATCAGCTCATACATTTGGTTGGAAAAAAGAAGAAAAATTATGAGGAGAGAGCTGCTTACAGTAACCCACACAGGCAGCTCTGAACTGCCTTTCCCCCACTAATCGTCTGTCCGCTAAAATCCTGGACAGGTGAGATCCCAGTTCTGGGATCATGCTGCATGTCAGCATGCATTTTCAGCTTTGTTTCTCTGGGCTGATCCAAGAGCAGTAGTGGACACGCTATTGCACCGTGTCCCCTTCTCCTTTGCCATCAACTTCACAAAGAAAGAACAGGCAGCAAATGAACAGCGAAGGCTGATGGGGAGAGGAAGCCTATCTAACTTGCCTTGAAATCCTCCAAGAGTTCACCCGTGCTAGCAAGTCTCCCATGAGCCCTGAGGAAGAGAACTGAGCTCGGGAGCCAAGTTCACTGCAAAGCACCAACTTTCTGTGAATTAAACTCCAGATGTAGACAGATGTTCCTGCAGCACCCTCACAAACCCTATTACACACATTAGGCAGCACCAGCACACCGTGTGGCTGTAAGTCCTTTTGCATAAGAAGCTGTAGGGTATTGCCTGGGATCAGGAAGAATTAGTCCAGCAAGTTTCTTGGGCCAGGTAAAATAAGATTTCCTTTCATACTGGTTAATCAGTTCCTAGTTCAGAGCAGGAGTTATTGATCAGATTGCTACACTCAACACTGCAGAGGAGGTTTAATAGTGAATTGTTTGTCCCTATCCCACCCACCAGCACCGAACCTGGCTGTTCTAACAGAGAGGTGATCAACCACAGCCTAAAGAGTGGCACCTACTCAGGTGGGCAGGGACAATGCTGACTTAGAATTGCAGAATCCCAGACTGGTTTGGGTTGGAAGGGACCTTAAAGCTTACCCAGTTCCAACCCCCTGCCACAGGGTGGGACATCTTCCCCTAGACCAGCTTGCTCCAAGCCCTGTCCAATGTGGCCTTGAACACTTCCAGTGATGGGGCATTCACAGCTTCCTTGGGGAGCCTGTGCCAGTGCCTCACAATGGACTTTGCTCTGTTTCTTCCTCACTGAACCAGACAGATCCTCTCCATTGGGCCAGGAGCTAAGAAAAGTATTGCATTCATTCCAAGGCAAGGGGCAGGATTTGGGTGAGCTTCACTGAAGCATCCTCTGTAGAAGGCAGCCTGAGTTCAGGCACACCACAGGGAGACCCAAACTTCATTTATGTTTCCTCTCAGTTGCTCTGGAAGGGGAGGCTGCTTATGAAAAGTGCCCATTAACGCTCATGGTAAAGGTGTTAGCTCTAAGAGAGTAAATTCTTTCAAAGCCACAGAGACTCAGGCCTTGACTTCTGATGTGGGTTACCATAAAGGTTGGTTTGAACCAGACATCAGGATGTTCTGTGAAACAACTCCTGAACTGCCCGCACCTTGGT
Source organism: Nestor notabilis (assembly GCF_000696875.1). Classification (NCBI taxonomy): domain Eukaryota; kingdom Metazoa; phylum Chordata; class Aves; order Psittaciformes; family Psittacidae; genus Nestor; species Nestor notabilis. The sequence goes on along the minus strand of NW_009941516.1, from coordinate 62,745 downwards.
GCACACACAAAACATACAGTCCATCTGAAGCACTGCCCAGCACATCAATCTGGGTGGGTGTATGCTAGGAGCAGTCAGAAATGAAGCACTGGACGTGCAAAAGAGATATCCAATTTCATGTGCAGGACCACCAGCAAAGCTTCTGATGGTTGTTTCCAGCTCTTACAGGAAAGAAAGGTGCAGTAGGTTCTAGTTGAATGCCAAATAGGATAGCAAGTAGTGGGTGATAGAAGTAGCATCTCCGTAACCGTAAAAGGTTGTTCTAAAGGTCAGAACTGCATGTACTCTCCTAGCTCTGTGAATAGCTATTCAATTCATCCCCAAGTCGAGCTTTTGACTAGGACAGGATGAAATAAACAGGGCTAAAACTGTCCCATCCATTATCGCAGGGAATGGCTTGCCTCCAAGAGCAGGCTCTGCCTCTGCAGATATGACACACATGTCAGAGAGCAACCCAAGAGGGCAGATGGCTCATGTGGACCATCCTTGCCACCAAGCCTTCATCCCCAGCTTCAAAATGCCGCAGTGCCCCTCTGCGGAGAGACAGTGATGTCCTTGTGCTCACTGCCAACACCCCTGAGCAAACCCCCCTGGTCAACACCCCCTTGAAAGCATGGGCAGAAACGAGAAGCCCCTCATTCTGTATACACTGCCCAGGACTATTTATCTGGAGTCTTTTCCACCCCCTAAGGTGAAAAGTAGGGAAAGAGACCCTGGCAATCCTTCCTGTGTGTGTTCTTTCTTTCATACCAAATCAAAACAGAAGGGCCCCGTAGCTCTGGTGGCACTGACGGAGAGACTGACAGAGCTACTCTGCACAGACTGCCACCTGAGTTCCTGTGGTAACACAGCCCTGCTCTTCCCATGCTGTTACTGATGTCCTTCTGTTGCCATGGCAACAAGGCACTTTTAATTGGCAAATAAGAAACAAAATTAAAACCAAAGCAGTTTGTTAAATGTCAAACCATGTCGGTGTGTCTCCCAGTAATGCAGTGGGAACACAATGACTCTCCAGGCATTCATTCAGGAGCAAACAGATAGCAGTGCCAGAGGGGAAGACAGCAGCTCCTCTGTGTCTGCACGTTGCCATCATCTCCAAAGAAGCCATCCTGCCTTCTTCACACACCAGTCCAAGGATGCTAAAGCCAGCCAGGCCCTGAGATAGCTGTCTTAGCAAAGCCATTCTTATGTCCATGCATGTCCTTTGTCCATGCCTATTTGCACATTTATTTGCAGGCTATGCTAAACCTCACTCCTGCTTGTACCATCTCCATGTGCCCCAGAGGGAAAGTCCTCAAGCAGGTGGCAGAGCCATGCCCATTATGAACAGAGCATCTGGCCCAGGAACCCTCTGTATCAGCAACCCTATCTGCTAGGTGTAGGTGATGTAGGTTGGAACATGATTAAGTATTCTTCCAATACATAAAGCTCTTCTGGTGCCTAAAGGGGGCCTACAAGAAAGCTGAAGAGGGACTTTTTACAAGGGCAGGTAGGGATAGGACAAGGGGGAATGGATTTAGAGTGACAGAGGGACAATTTAGATTAGGCATTAGGACTAAGTTCTTCCCTCTGAGGGTGTTGAGGTGCTGGCACAGGGTGCCCAGAGAAGCTGTGGCTGCCCCATCCCTGGAAGTGTTCAAGACCAGGTTGGATGGGGCTTGGAGCAACCCGGTCTAGTGGAAGGTGTCCCTGCCCATGGCAGGGGGTTGGAAATGGATGAGCTTTAAGATACCTTCCAACCCAAACCAGTCTGGGATTCTATGATCTCTCTGTGAAAGCAGCTCATCTTCAACCAAAAACTTTAAAAATGTTGTCAACCACTCCTTAGTCTATGTCCAGAAGAAAACATAAGATGAAAGACTTAATACTTGCTTGTGGATATAGAGAAACAAATCTTTGCTGTCCTGGGAAACAGCCTTCTAGAGTTTGCAGCAGAAAGACTGTAAAGTGCTCTGGTTTCTGGTGGAAGAGCTGATCCTTTAATACTCTTTTGCATCACCAGGTTCCAAGAAGCAACTTTCTGTTGGTCTATCCAGCTGTCCTATTTATAACCAGCCTATATATTATAAAAAGTGTGTAATTCACAGTGCTTCCTAATTAGATGTTGTAACTACGGTCCTATTTCGCACCACTCTAATTTGCTCCATCATAGTATTTTAAAGTTGTGTATTTACTTTATCACGCAGGACAAACTCTTCAAGGGTTTGGAGCCAGCAGTTATGTGCCACTTTGATTTGTACATAAAGCTGGCAACATCCCACTATGATGTCTAAAAACTCGGGATTAAAAGACACTGTTAAAGCTCTGTCCAAAGTCAGGGGTCACTTAGTCCAAAGCGTGGCAACTCAGAGTAAGCTGGCCAGGCTAATAAAGAGTTTGTAATCCCAGTCAATTCTGACCTTTCTGAAAGGATTCCATTTTCAAGAGTCCGTATTTGGTAGATCTCCAGAGCAGTCTGCAGCTAAGTTTGTGGCTGACATTCAAATCTCTAAAAATGGAAATGGGCCTTGGCCACTTAAACTTGAAGATTATTCATTATAGAGGGAAAGATCGGAGCAACTGGGCTAACATGGTTAAGCAAACATGACTGGATCAGCAAAGGGCAGGATTAGACATTACCCATTAACACTGGCATGCGCAATAGCAGAAGAGGTGTGGGCTGATTCTGTATGTTATTATGAGTGTGTGCATACTACTGCTCACCTTGTTTGTGCAGATCAGGTAACTGCTTTGACTCATTAGGAGACTCCTTAGGATGTGTGAACACCAAGATTTGTTAAATGCACTGGCAAAATAAGCTGTAGAAAGCTCTCCCATGCAGGTTGGTTTTAACTGTGCACCTCTGGCATGCTCCTTGCAAGTGTTTATTAGGGGAGGAAAAAGAGAACCAAACACATTTCCTTGATATTCATAGACTGCAAAAGCAGAGTAAGACTGTAGGGTCTCTGATATTGCCAGGGGGCTGTCCTCAGCTATCTGTTAACTTAAGAGCTCCAATCTGGGGAAAAAAACCAGTTTCTAGAAGTGCTTTCTATCTGCTTTTGCCTCCATCTCTATCCTAAAGACCAAAACCTTTGAAATCCTGCAGCTGTGTGTTAACACAGAAGAATGGGTCTTTTCAAGCTTTTTTACATTCAAGAGAGCAGCAGCCATAGGTTAGGGGCTTCCTTAGCTGAGCTGTTGGAAGAAAACAGTGAGAAGCTGCTGGTGGATGGTCTCTCACTCTTCTCCCATTACAGCAGGCACAAGCATCCCCATGCCGAGGGCAGGTCCTCAGCCTGGGCACATCCAGCTCGGTTGAAGTCATTCTGGCCCCAAGGCTTGTTTTGCTATTTTACAACAGAACAAATAGAACAACATTTCATAATATCCTAATGAGGCACACTGAAGAATGCCCAGGAGACAGAGACAATATCAGTGTTTCTTGGCACAGAGGAAAAATCAAAGGCATTTGTTTGTTATCTGAAATGTTGATCTCTGTTCACTTCAGTGGTGGGCAGATGTTTTTACAGTGTAGGTTCCTGGAAATACTCAGATGTCACCGTCAGTGCATTCTAAGAGTATTATTTGTTTCAGATGTACTTACAAAAGCTGTAGTTATGAAGCAAGAAGGTATTCAACACCATTATGGGGTTATTAAGCTTTAAGTAGTGCTTTGCACTCTTATGTCCCCAAAAGACCTTACACTTGTGGACCCATTCTTCTCATTGAATGGGAATTACATCACTGCAGAAAAGGCAGTGGTCTGTCATGAAGGCTGCTAAAGTCTCACCTACGATCCTGATGGTGTCTTTAGAGAACATGCTGTTCATTCTGTCAAGCTTGATGCTTTTTTTAAAGTTTTGACACTTGTGAAACATCTTCTGCTTCTCCAGCCTTGGTAATCAGAAGGCACAACCCAAAGGTAAAAATACCGATATCAAAATACCTTTGGAGCCTGGCTTAGGCTCATGTTGAAACAGGGACTACAACTAGTACCGGATGTGTTTGCTTTGAGGAGCTGGCAGCAGGTGACCTCAGATGAATCACTGCAGGTTCGGGCTTGGAAGACTCTTCAGATCTGCCCCTGAAGAAAGCTGCAGAGACAGACTGTGCTCCATCTCCTCACCCACGCTGGTGACGGTATAGCTGCAGTTACAGGTGGTAACAGAGAGTTTGCTCCCATGCAAGTCTCAAAGGAGAAGTGCTGCAGGATGTTCATGTCCAGGTAGGCTGATCAGAGGGGAGAGTCGAAGCCCGGGGAAGGTGAGCTGAGCTGACTTATTCCTCAGAACAACTGAAAACATACTCTTTAAACCCCTGAGCATTAAAGGCTGCTGTATTATTAAGAAGCCAGGTAATTGGAAGGTATTATCTCATTAAAGAAGTACATCTACAAAAAGGGTTTCCTAAGGAAGCAATGCTGTTCTGCAAAGCTTGGCCTTGACAGAGATTTCTTCATTCTCAGTTGGATCCAGGAAGCAAACATGTTAATAACCCACTGCCAGGCATTTCAATGTTATTCTGTATACTCTACTTACTCTGGAAGCCCAGCTAAGCATAAAAGAACAAGGAATTTTTCTTATTTAATACATTCTTTCTGAATGTCACTATGTTAAAAACCCAGCAGATGAAATACACCCCTCCCGCTGCAAAGCCAAAATCATCTCAACTAGGTCAGCTATGTTCATTGTGGTTTCTCCAGTTAAAAAGCTATCATCCATCAAGATTGTAATCATCCATCCATCAGGACTGTATCAGCCATTCAGCTTGTAAAAACACTCTTCTGTTATTTCTGAGGACACACAGGCTGTTCCACAAGATCAGCTTGTGCCCACTATTTCAAAATGCCTCTGCAAGAGATTGAAAAAAAGAGAAGAGTGGTTAAAAAAAGCAATTCAGACATTAACAATGTCATGGCAACAGAAAATCAGAGCCTCAAAAGCAGAGCTCAGCTCAGTAAAGGTTTAGGGAGTCACTGCACCGCAGGACTGAATGAAACGTTCAGAACATGAAAGAGGTCCCCAAATGTTTTTTTATATTTATGATTATGACGCCAAGCCAACTGCTATTTATAAATATTTTTGCCTAACCATGGATTTTTTTCTCCCTGCAAAAGATTTGATAATAGCATACTTCTCAGGTAAAAGTCAGTCTATTTTGATTCTTGGGGAACTTTGGCATTTGAAAGTGTAATCATAAACATCTGCTTTTGCTGTTATGGAAAACTACTGTTGTAGCAAAAATTGATAGAAGGAGAAATCGAGCACTTTGGGAACAGTTACCCAGTGAGGGATTTTGTATGTTGAGTAAGATGATGTAACATGAGGTGACAGCCTGACCGATAACCAACAGTGAGGAATGAAGCCTCACATTCTGTGTTTTCACCTAATGCTGGCCATGTGTATAGACAACAAACCTTGGCTATTTTTTCCCCTTGCCACCCTAGAGCTTCTTCCTCTTGGTTTTTCAGGCTTTTTTGTCTTGATTAGGTCAACCATAGAGTCGTCATGGAATCAAATAATAGTTTGGGTTGGAAGGGACCTTAAAGGTATCTTGTGCAACCTGCTGACAATGCTCCTTTTGATGCAGCCAGGCACACAGTTGGCTTTCTGGGCTGCAAGCATACACTGCCAGGTCATGCTGAGCTTCTCATCAACGAGCACCCCCAAGTCCTTCTCACATCTGCTCTCAATCCATGCTCCACTCAGCCTGTGTTTGTGCTTGGGATTGCCCTGACCCAGTGCAGGACCTTGCACTTGGCCTTGTTGAACTTTGTTAGGTTTGCATGGGCCCCCCTCTCAAATGTTTCCAGGTCCCTCTGGATGCCATCCCTTCCCTCCAGCATGTCAACCGCACCACGCAGCTCTGTGTCATTGGCAAACTTGCTGAGGGTGCTCGATCGCACTGTCCATGTCACCAACAAAGATGTTGAACAAGATCAGTCCCAACACCAACCCCTAAGGGACACCACTCGTCATCATTCCTCTCTTGGACATTGAGCCACATTGACCACAACTCTCTGTGTACAACCATCCAGACAATTCCTTATCCACTGAGTGGTCCATCCATGAAAGCCATGTTGGCTGTCACCAGTCATCTCCTTATTGTCCATTTGCCTTAGCGTCATTTCCAGAAGGATCTGCTCCATGCCAGGCACTGATATGATGAGACTGACTGTCCTGTAGTTCCCTGGGTCTTCCATTTTTCTTTTTTTTTAAATGGGGTTTGTATTTCCCCTTTTCCAGTTTTTGGAATTTCATCAGACTACCACAGCTTCTCAAATACGATGGGTAATTTCTTGGCAACTACATACACCAGTTGGCCTTGTGCACCTTCAGGTTCTGTAGATGATCTCGAACATGAACTTCTCCTACAGTGGGTGGTTCTTCATTCTCCCAGTCTCTGCTTTTGCCTTCTGCAACTTGGGCAGTGTGGCTGGAGCTCTTGCTGGTGAAGACCAAGGCAAAAAAGTCATTGAGTACTTTGGCCTTCTCCATGTGCCAGGTGACCAGGTCTCCCATTTCCTTCTGGAGAGAGCCACATTTTCCCTTACCTTTCTTTTATCCCTGAAGTGCCTATAGAATCATGTCAAGCTGTCCAAGTATCCAGTGGCCATTCCCACCTCCCTAAGCTTTGCTTGCCTAGTCTTTACTCTAAGCTTCATTCTAGTGTTTAGTCTCTTGATAATATTAGCTACCCATGGCCAACACCAGTAATGGGGTAGGATCAGGGGGAAAACTGCATTGCAAAAGATAGCTTCTAGTTTCAATATGGGTTTATGCCAGGCTGGCAAGGAGAGAAAAACTCCAGCAGAATAGGTTCTGAGTCTTCTTTAGTGTACAGAAGTGAGGCACTGCTCAATATTTATTTGTCTTGTGTTTGTATCCTTCTTTCTTGCCTTTTGGCCTCCACACCTCTCAGCTTCTTCCCTTTCCTTTGCCTTTGCTATATTTGCTTGGGAACTTGAACTGTGAAACATCTTGGGACTTTCTGCCCATGTAGATGATCTCTCAGGGAGCACTCCATGCTGGTGCACTACAGGGTCACTGCTAACATTTCCGTACTGATACTGCATGGGAAAGTTCCTGAGCATGAGGCTGCTGCAGTATTTGCCCATTCAGTTGCCACATCCTGAGATTCTTCTCCCTTTGAAGGTGCTGGGTGTCTTTTAGCTAAGTCTGTGCATCCCGTTACTCCTCTAAACTCTTCAAAGTCGTTTCTCACAATGCTGTAATCTTCTGGGTTTGAACTTGACATTATAGTGAAATTTTATGTAGTGCTTACAGTTGCACCCCCTGAGTCATAGGGGTCAGGTGAGTTTGGAGCTGTGAACTTTGCCAGTGTTTGCCAGTGTGTTTCAGACCAAGTTCTGCGTCCCAGAGACTCAGTACCAACAAGTCTTGAGGCATTAGAAAGACAGCAATCTAGCAGACCTTAAAAGTTACAAACTTTCATGTTTTGCCAGCCAGGAACTCCTGATACCTGGATCCAAATCCACTGTCCTCTGTACCGCTGGAGGGGCTGGGAAGCACTTAGGCTTTGAACCAGTCAGTACCAGAGCTGCCACTCAGTGAGAGTGGGAGCTTTTAGTGGTTTGTGCAATTAACCTTGAGATAAAGAGGGCTTTCATGCTATAACAACATGTTAAGTTAGGTCATGGTAGAGTTTGAAGTCTGCTGTTTTCTTGCAGGCACCCTGTAGCACTTACCATTGGCCATCTTGGACACCATGGCAGGCTTGTCTCATGGAAGGGATTTTTGGCTGGATCTGGCCAGTGGGTTGCTGAACATCTTTAGGGTGGCAAGACAGCTTCTCTTTTCCAGAAGATGAGCAGGAAAATTGCACATACACAAAGCAAGATCTGAATAGTATAACTAAGAGCAAAAACTAGCTGCAGAGAGAAATAAGGAGTGTTCTGAAGCCACGGTCAGAGGAGTTCCCAAAGGTCCAGCCTCCAGTTTACAGTACAGGGTTGGGTTTTTTTAAGAACTTTAAAAAAAGCAATACCAGGGCTTCGATTTCACACTTTTTGGATTTCCCTCTCCTCCCCATCTGAGCTCCTGCCTGCTCTCAGTTACAGGAACCCTAAAACCAGAAGTACCTCCTACACTGCTGCAACACCCAAGCAGTTGAGCCAGAGCCCAGAAAAGCCTTTGTGGTGAAGGTGATAGAACTTATTTTTCTCCCAGAGAAAAGTGTCTCAGTTTCTCAAAGCCATGACGTGGGTCCCACTGTGCTGTGGGAGAGGACACAAAGCTGGCTGGAGAAGAGCAGGCAGGTTGCAGGCGGAACTGAATGGGGGCTGATAGCTTGGGCAACCCTTACAAAATGTGTGTGATTTCCTCTCTGGATTTAGAGAGGTGACTGTTTTGGAGGGTCTGTTGCATGCAGATAGACTCTAGAAGGGTTAGAAAAGAAGGATGGTAGTGAAAGGAAAGAGAAAAGATATCAGCTGTATCCTTCCAACTTTTAGCTTGGTTGCCTATCAACAGCTCCATCTTAAGGAGTGTAACTAACTCTGCCGTCAGAAGCTTCAGAGCATTCTGTACTCTGCTCATCTCCTGATGCTGCTTGTCAGAAGCACCTTAAAGCAGAGTATGGATTTTCTAACAGAAGCCCTAATTGCTGCACTGGAACATGACTTAGTCTGTCGAGTACACAGAGCCCTTGAGTTATGTGAGACAGCAAGAGAGAGGTGTCCCCTGAGCTTTTCCCTGCATCTGCTCAGCTCTCCAACATCCTGCATACCTCAGTCTCCCAGCGCAAAGCCCTTCTGGTGCACTGGTCTCCCCATTTATGTGGTTCTGCTGACCATCAGCAGATGAGTAGTACTGGCTGTGTAATCACCTCATGAAGGTAAGGCTGGACCCAGAATATTTGGTAGAGCATCTTTAGGCTGAGATGAGCTGTAGCTGTTCCTGGTGGTGAGCACAGTGGCTGCTCCCTTATCACCTGACTGATATGCAGTCGCCCACAGACACTATTCCCAAATCCCACACCTCTCTGTCCAACTTGCTTGTGCTGTCACAGGAAGTATCTGTCGGTTTTGTTAACCCTTGATCATCTGCCTTTCCTATTGCTATTCCAATAAGCCTTCAGGGTTCTGGAGAGTGGGTTTGTTGCTCTGGTTTTATGTGAGGTGTGTAATTTGTATGAGGCTCAGGCAGCCTTTGCTTCTGGGTGTGTGTGCCCCATGGACATGTTCCACTGTGTTATGTGCTACCCAGTAACTTAGGAGAGTTTATCTTCACCAGGCTCCCCAGGAATGTATGAGGAATGAATGCAACTTGGGCCATTGCAGCGGCATCTTCCCCTGACATTTTCTTGGAAAGCCGTGGCTGCTGTGTGAACTGCATGGGGGAAGAGCTGGCTCTGGGTACAGATACATCCCTGGTGCTGCCCAGGGTGTGATGTTACACAAAGTACTTTGGAAAGGAATGTGCTGTTGGGAGCACCCTTTCCCTGCACCACTTCTTCATCATCGCCTCCAAACCGCCTACTTCTCCATAGCTTTCACCTACATTTGGAGGCTTGTTCTTAGGCTGGATTCCATCAGCGCTTTCAAGAAAAAGGGGCTGCCAACTTTGCCCATGTATGTCTCAGAGCTACACAACAACCCCTTTCCTCCAACCACACCTGGTACCAACAGTCGTCAGGGGATCTGAGCAGCCCAAGAGCTCTCCTGGTCCTACAACTTGGCTCTCACTCTTTGGGCATGCTGTCGGCTGTTAAACCACTGTAGGGCTGCTTCACTTTGCCCATCTCACACTTGATATGCAGTAGGTAGAGAAAGCATGAAGGAAGGGCAACATGTTTTCTTTCCAGCGATGTGCTAGGTAGGATCACCAATGAAATGCTGAAGGATGGAGCTGGGGATTGCTTCTTACCCCACAGCAAAATCACACAGATGCTACACTGGGTTCTTCACCATAAGGGCAAGAGTGCCTGAGATGCTTGTTGCAGCTAAATGCATGCTATCAGTAAAAGCTGCCTCATGGATCAATTAGCACGGAATTTCTGGTGTTTTTAGCAGCAGGAGCTATTACCTACAGATCTATGGGTCTGCAGATGAGTGTGTCCACAACTCTGTAGCCCTTTAACCCTGTTGTGGGGTTGTGTGGGGTGGAAATGACCAGCAAGGCCAGAAGTGGCAAGTGGCACTTGCAGCTGGAGGTAGCTAGTCTTTTGGTCTTCTGTCACTGTTCAAGGATAAACTTCCCTTCATCTTGCTGTCTGACACAGACACGCTCTGAATGATGGGCAGGAGACTGATATTTTTGGACATTTTAATCAACAGAACAAATCAGAGCCATTTTTTCCTGCACATCCAAGTGACTGAATTTGAAAACAGCTCCCATTCCCCTAGATGGAAGGAGCTGAGCTGATGCCTCCACATGCATTATATCCAATTTGATTTATTTCCCTGGGAGTAATTTTCTGTCTAAAAATGCAGCTTTCTCAAAATTCCACCATTTTCAGGGAAAGTGGTTCTGCTGGAATTTGTGACAGTCAAAAGCTGTACAGAATGGTTTGAATATCTTAATTTTTGCTACATAGCAATAGCAACACTTAGCTGACAAGTGGAAGTGAGAGGAAAATCAACGTTAAAGGAAAAAATTAAGAGGATATTTTGTCATTACTCTAAACATGTAATACTGTGTGAGAGAACTTAATACTGTCTAAAAGTTGCATGGAGGGAACCACCTGCCAAAATCTGTTGGCACATTTACTTTGCAAAAACCAGTGTAACTTCTTGTCATGGCACAGAGGAGAAATCCCAGCATCCAGCTGGCTCTGATGGACACAGGATTGGCAAAGCCGAATAGACATCTAGTGTCAAAAAAAGATAAAAAAGAAGCCTGGATTAGCATGATCATCATCTCTCCATTGCACCCAAATTGATGAGTGATCACCTTTGCAAGTGTTGACTACAGTTTCTTGAAGAGGCTGGTGGCACCTTAGCCAGGCACCCACGTAGGCAGTGTGAAAACAGCCCCTGCTCCCCTCCTCTGCAGGGGAGAGTCCTGGATGCAGGATGTGTTTGGCACTGCGTGTTTCTCCCAGGAGAGCAGATCCTCCATCTGGCACCTGAGCCTCTCTAAGCAGGCTGCAGGCATGCTTCCTACCAAGCATCTGTCTCCTAGTCCTCCGAATGGGCAGGCTCCAGCCTTGTTCTCACACTCTCCTTGTTGCCTTAACTTGATGGAAGAAAGTATCACACAGACACAGGAGGAGCAGTCTCATGGTCTCTGCTTCTTCTCTCTTGTATTTGAATGTGAACAAGAGTAATTTCACCAAAGCCAGTGGAGGTGCAAACTGAGAGAGGGGAAACAGGACCTCTCCATCTATGTACTTTTCAGGGTTGGAGATGTTCACCTTCAGTCAGAGAGGTGGGGAACAAGGGGGGAAAGTGGAAAGTGTTAGTGAAGAGACTGGAAACATACTTGGGACGAAAGAGAGAATAATTAAACAGGATTTGAAAGCAGGCATTTATTATACTTCTGGAAATGCTTCTGAGCTTGAAAGTATCTGAAACGGGGGAAACTGAGTGTTGCTGACACAGTTCCAGGAGAGAGGGGCACAGTTCTTGAAGTATGTGAACTTCAGAGGATGCAGTCATCTCTTACGGTTACGAGGGATCTATTTTATTTTAGTTTTAATTAAAAGGATGTTTTGAGGTTTTCCTACTAGATGTTTCATTTCATTGTCTGATCTAGTCAGAAAACAGCTTCTAAGGACTGGACCTGGAGAATAATTCAGTGGGGAAACACTACTGAATCTCTGTCAGAGACAGGGGATAAATACAGCACACAGGGGCTTCAGTGCTGTGGAGACACACCTGGCGGGGCACAAGGGATCTCTGCAATGGGCAGTTTACTCCCCACTTCCTACTTGGGTACTTGAAAGACACTCTGAGTGTGTCTTCCAGGAGAGAAAAACCTGGTGTTTCTCTTCTGCCTGAAATGCCATCTGGGAGCAGCATGCCTATGCTGAGACGTCAGTAGCTTTCCACTTCAGCTCCATGAACATAATTCCTGTTCATAACTGTCTGAGCATCTTTACTCTCTGAAGATCTCTGTGACTTCAATCGCTTCCTTTGACGATATAAATAATGTGGTCTATTCTTAGCTCCACAGCACTGTATTCAAATCTTTATCTAAATTCTGCAGAATTTTCCATTTCAGATGTTTGGGCTTCTAGAGGCAGACTGCTGCTTATCCCATGCATGGCATTATTCCTTTGATACGTCATCTGGAAATTTAATTATCAGACCAATTGCTGATTTTTCTGGAATTTACAGGGAAAACATTAAAATTTGATTAAGTGAGAATTCCCACTGCACTGATCAGCAATGAGACCAAAATTAAATTGTGTTTTTAATAGCTTTGCCATGTTGCAACCCATGAGGAGTATCTGAATGTGAAAGCCTGTTGCCAAAAATCAAAACTCTGAACACTGAGCAGTGAAATATGCATTTCACTTATTGTAAAAATGAATACATGTGGTGCTCTAGTGTCAGAACAGGGCCAGGCCAGGGGGTGTCAAAGGTGGCAGCCCTGGGAGGAAGCATTTCACATTAAGTCTACATGCAGCTGAGCTTCAGTGGCAACAAGCTGGGGTCCTAACCTTCAGTGTTACAAGGTGCTGAACAGCATCATGTGGAGGAGCAAAGCAACAGGAAATAACTACTTATCTGGAGCTGGATCAACAGCAAAATGATACAGCATTGTCACCCCATGGTAACCCAAGAGACGCAGGCTGGTCCAGGCATCATTCTTAGATGCCTTGTACCAGAATGAGGAGAATATCCATGGAGGACACCTCTGAAACATGTATCAGGGTTACTGGTCGTGAGGTACATGCACCTAAAAGACACTTTTACAGGGTGTAAAGGTTTATCCTGTATAGCTAACTGAAATATGAACCCAACTCATTATGGACAGGTAAACATCTGCCTAGTTATGCCCTCCCAAAGATTGGACTGACATCTTAAACCACAGCATTTGCACAGGCAGTTCATTTGCTTTTGCAATTTGAAGGTGTAAAAAAAGCAAATTAATTTTAAACATTTGCTTGGTGAACAGATGAATCAGTAAAGAGGACAGAGATGTAGATATATACAGTTGCAGCATCAATTACATGACTGTAAACAGCTTAGAAACCCAGGCAGCTGCTGGTTCATAAGTTTAGTACGAAGGTGCAGTGCCAGTGCAAGGTCTCTCTTTGGGCCTTGTGCCTTCTCTGAGTCCTTGCACTACCGAGAACTACCTTTCTTAACAGGGTTGAAATGGAGGATATGGGTACTTTTGTGTACTGATGACACAAGGGTGTTTAGAGAAGGTACTAAAGGAAGGTTGAGATGTTTGAATTTGATAAGAGATGTTCACGTCAGGGGAACACAACTCCTTCAGCAACTGTGAAGCTCTTTCCATTTGCACAGCACAGTCGGTGCCTGGGCACAGAAGCTATCATTCCCTCAATTTTTCCCACCCCCACAACGTCACTCCATCTTCCAGCATGACACTGAGAAGTGAAGAAAAGCACAGAAATGCCTTTTAACCTTCAGCCTCCATCAAATCAGAATTTTCTTATGCAGTACACTAATGCATAATGCAGAAGCACTTAACGTGCTCCCACCTCTTCCTCGCGTGGAGGGGTTGAGTGAAACAAATTGTGTGGTGGCAGGGCTGGATTCCTCCGGAAAGCTCCTCTCCCCTTCCAGAGCCTCTGGATTCACCTTTGTTAAATAAACACACTTCAGAAATCTTGTGGATTGTAAATAAGTCAGGGCAGCAGCAAGAAAGCAATTGCCAGTAAATAATTTGTAGAGCTGCTTGCAGCTGGCCTGTCCTCCTGGAGCCTGTCCTGCTGGTTGGCAGTGCCCTGTTTATACTGATGATCTGGGCGCATAAGCACCTTCACTTAAAGAGGTTTCCATGATCCCCATCCCTCATCTTTTCCCTCCTGGTTTTTGAGCTGCAATAGGCAAGACACTGTTGACTGTGAGTACTTCAAACAATAACCTTCTGAATGATTTAGCAACACCGCTTCTTCAGTAACAGCTTCCTCTTGGATGAAATACATTCATATTTATGTAGGACAGAGGTTTTGGAATGCTATTAAATTTACATGGCGAGCTGGCAGAGCAGCCATCTTCATCTGATATGGAGAAAGGTTAAAAACAGCCTCTTCACAGTAGCAGGGAAATATTTATGAACACAGAAGAATCCTGCCACTGTTCATTACCCTAGCTGGGGGACAAGGACATTTCACGTTAAAATGGAAAAGCTGCTTAAATTGCAAGTCCATCAGGCTGGACTACTGGGGTAGGATGGAGAGTTTGGTGGTGTAGGTTATGCGTGGGATATTTTTTTCACTTCACAATCCCCTAATGCTGGAGGGGGTTTTGTACAGCTTCTCACAGAAATGAAGAAGGAAGAAGAGGAAAAAAAGCTTGCTGAGGTGCAGTGAGAGTGGGTAGAGATATCACATCACACACTCTGGTTTGAGGACAGATTTTCATGGGCAGGTGAAAGCAGCATGACTTAAGGGTGAGAAGACAATTAACACACCCACAGAGGAAGCAAATCTTGGTCTCGCACACAAAGATTGGGCAAAGAAGGAGACCATCATCTGACATCTCAGCCAGAAGTGTGCTTGCTGCAGAGCATGGTGCCTTAAGAGTTTGTTATCACTTACCCAGCAATGTGCAAAGCTTGCAGATGGATTTTGAAGGCAAGACTCGCCAGACCCATCACAATAAACAGAAATCGAGTTGACACAACATTGCCCACTGTAAACCATGACCTCTTCAGCTGAGACTCTAGAGGAAGGAGACAGACTCATCTCTTGGGGCTTCAGAAAAGCATTAGCTACAGATGCAGCCAAATGATTCCTAGTCCAGTCAGAGAGCAGAATAGCCTTGTGTGGAGCTGAAGAAAGAGCCAAAACACAGGCCAAGCCAGGATCAGCGCATGCAAGGACAGATTCTTCAGGGATCTTCCAGGAAGGAAGGAACGCATTGTAGAAGGGGTGCAGGGCCGTCAAGCACACAGCATCTTTCCCCAGCTCAGGGCTGGCTTACTTTTGCCTTCAGTGTGAGGGGCCCTGTGCTGGCTGGGGAGATGCAATCCTGAGCAGCCAAGCATCCATGACCTTTGAAGAGCCCGTGGCACTTCTTTGTAAGAGCAGAGAGGCATTTACAGCAGCACCGTGGCTGACCTCCAATGTGTGCAGATTACTTTTTGCCTCCTTAAATATTTTTTGCAGTGTCCCTGAGCTCTAGAAATGCCAAAAGTGCTGGAGCAGCTCCAGTTGAAACAGGTAACTTGGTATTATTCATCTGGAGAAGCAACATTTTCACCTCCCATCCAAACCAGTTGCATGTGCTAACTGCGCTGTTCGATAGCCCTTGCACTTAACCACAATGGCAGCTGCCTCCCAGCCCTTGGCACAGCAGTGACTCCAGGGTAAATAAGCAGTTTGCACCGTGTTAGAAGCACCACAGAAACTTCCCATCTCTTTATCAAACTCACTGGGCTGTAGGTGGCAAATAACTTCAGCAATTCCCAAATGGCCTCAAAATGTAGCGGCTGCAAAGAGGCAAATTAGTCATTTTATGCTCTAAATACTTAATGTCAGTGCAAAAAATGGAGAGATGGAAGAATGTCCTGGAGAAGCAGATCTGGAGGCAGGAAAACAAACCCCATCCTCATCTGGTATAAATAGGCACAGAGCAGCAACACAGTGATGCTGGTTTACACCCGCTGCATCGCTGACTGAGCAGCATTACAGAAGAATGACCCATATGAGGCTTGAAATATTGTACTGAAAACCAACAGTCGTTTCTGACCAAGCAGTGTTTGAAATGGAGGCAAAAAGGATGACTTCAAACATTCTGCCCGCTGACAGGCCGAGGGAGGTGAAAGGCACAGCATTAGGCTTTTCTCCTTGGTGGGAAATAAGGGGGAGAGAGATAGGAAGCTGGCATTGCAGAAAGGAATTGAACAACAAATCAAGACCTAACAAGCACAGGCCATAGTGTGCCTTGAGAGATCAGTGCGGCAGCTTTGTGATGTGGGCTAACTGAGGCAGCAGTAATGTGGACCAGGAACAGTGGAGCCCATGGCTCTCACCCTGGGATGGGCACAGGAGCCGCTCAGAGCTGACCGGTCCTAGTATTGTATCTGCAGGCTTTGAGCTGGAAACAGAGCCTGGCACCCCATCTCTTTCACTCGTTTGATTAGCTCCTTTTCCTTTGGCAGCTGAAAGGCCTCTTGGCAGCACCGGGGCTTCACATCTTGTTGAGCTGAATAAGATGGAGCAGGGTTTTGGCAGGGACAAAAGAACATACCACTGCTCCATCAATGGCCTCATTATGGAACGCTGTGGCTTGCAAGGAGTGGCAAAGAGAGATGCAGAGCTTTCTTCTGGTAGGCAAACACAGGTTGGAAATGCATTTCCAGCTTGACCTATTACTTTGAAGATATCAGCTTAAAGGGAGGTTGAAAGCTTGACGGTTTTTATCTGTGGAGGAGATGTGGGTGCATATTGTCTATCCCTGGGCTGAGGGTCTGGAAGCCAGCCTTTTTGTGTGTGTCTGTCAAGAGTGAGCAGATTGAGCTAAGCCATCTGAAGCAGGAGGATGGCACAGAAAATTGAGGGGCAGGCAGGTTTTTGGGAAAGTGGTTGGAGTTCCCCAACAGGTGCTCAAGCACCTCATCGTGTTAGGACCAAGGACCATGTAACAGCTGTATTGTCTCCTGTTCATGCCTCTTGAAAAGCTAAAACAATATGAGAAATCAGCCAGAAAGTACTCTGAAGAGGTAGCTGGTCACCCAGCTGGCTGTGTTTTAGAGCTCTAACTCATTCTATAAATACTTAATGTTACTTAATATTACAAATTAATACTATTTATTCATTCAGACATAGTAACAAGACTGTTCACACAGATGCCATTTAATGACCTGAGCAGATACATTTTTAAAGACATCTAAGTGAGAATTTTTAACAAGCTTATAATAATGTATCCTGCAAAATCTGTTTCCTCTATTGTCATGTCCAAGCAAGGGGATTTTCAGCATCATTCATTGTTCCCAGTTGATAAGTGTACCGCTGAGCCCAGCGTTAATCAGGTTAGGCCAATACCAGTGATATGGAAAATCCCAACCCCTGTATTAATACTATGAATTATTTTGAGAGCCAGTTGTACAAAGGGTGGCACAAACCATGCAGTATATGTCATGTTGAAGTGAGGCTGAGTGCTTTGAAAGCAGTCCAAGCATATCAGCAAGTGAAAACTTGATGTGGTCTGCAGGAATCATTTGATGTAGAAGTGAAGCTCAGCCACGTAAGGGTGAAAGGTACGGGAGTGGAAGGTGATCCAGGAACACTGCAAAGGGATTTAGGGCTGAAAATTAATCAAGCGTAAAATATGCTTGGTGGGTACTTGTAAGAAGGAAGAACTGGGTCAAGAGGATAAAACGGCTGTAGTGGTTTTGACGCAAATGTCCCAAGTCCTGTGCTCCTCTGATCCTTAAAACCAAGACTTGTCCATGCTGGTCCATCCCCAAGCCCCAGTTGTCCAGGCTTGCCCCACTAAGTGTCCTCTTGGAAGAGTGGGAGCAGAGTGACATGTCAACCTGGTTGTTCCCAGCTGTTCCAACAGCCATGCCTCCCTGCCCTGGGCTCTGCAGCCAGTGCCGATGGGCAGACTGCCTGTTCACCCTGGCATCATCCTTCCACAAGGCCAGGCAGGGTGGCAAACTGGCACTGCCTGTCACATGCCCAGTTGGAACTGGGCTGCAGGCAGGAAGATGTGGTGACAGCAGAGAAGGCTGCTGTACTTCCCCGCAGGCAGCCCTCCATCTTTGGGCAGGGTGATGGCGACCAAATCCAGCCTTGCTGCACCAGGGAATTCCTCAGGAATTCCTTGGGGTTAAGCTAAATTAAAACCATTTCAAAGGGGGGAGGCGAGGAGTGAGAAGCAACCTCATCATCTCAAAATTTGCTCAGATAGAGCTCTGCTTGGCATACCAGTATAAATAGTAAATAGCAGTCGTTCATCCATACGGATGGATTTGCTCTGCCCACAGCAGAGGGTGCAAAGAAAAAGTGTTCAAGGAGCATTTCCCAGTGGCTCTCCCTTTGCAGAGCTCTTGCTCACATGGTATTGACCGAGATAAAGTACAAAGGAAAGACATCAGTCAAATAAAATGTTTTAACATCAGGGACATCAGTGGCCAAGTTATTCTTCATCCCAGAGAGTCTCTAAGGAAAAGGAGATGAAGAACGTGAGCCCAAGGCTGGCTCCAGCCAAGGGCAGAGACCAGCACCAGCACACACCAATGCCCTCTCTTCCTCCTGACCACTCCAGGGAAATTCCTGGGCTTCCTCCTCCTTCCCTCCCATGTTGAGAGCCCACTCCTGGTGTGGTGGGGCTTCAAGTCAGTTGTGTTGTTGAGGTGCTGGGAGCCAACTTCACTGGAACTCCTGATGCAATATCTGTCATGTTCCCAGGGCATCCATGCCACCTCCTGGGACATGGAGGAAAAGTTCTGGCAGCTCACTTGGCATCATGATCCTAAGCTTTTAGGCATTCCCATGAGATAAGAGGGAGACAAAAGGCAAGAGCAGAGCATCTGCAGGCAAGCATCTCAGCTGGTACTGGGGACCTTCTCCCCTCCCAGGCAGATATCAATCCCATCAATTATCCTAGGGGCATTTTACTGCAGCAGTCACTTACGAAAGGGCAGCATGCATGTTAAATAGCACCATGGCGCAGCCACAGACCTGCCCTTTTCAAGGCTGGTGCTGTCAGACAGGGCCATGGGTACCAACAGTGGGACATGGAGGGTAGAAGAGGGGTCTGTGCTCTCCCCGTGCCTGAAGCCTAATCTACTAATCTGGGAAAGGACCAGCTCAAAAGGCCATAAGAGCAAATCTGCTCTTGCAGCCATAGTGATTCTGCAGCTGGGATTGCACACATGCCCATGTACTGCATAGCTCTGGAAACCTTAAAAATGGGTGAAAACATGTTTCTTTCCTAATGAGAAGAGCCAGAGGGATGCTCCAGTGCTCTGGCACCTCCTCTCTCACTGCCCTGGGCTGTGGAGAGGAGGAGGCAGCTCCAGCAGTGGGAACCTGGGTGGTTAAAAGCAGCGCTGGCTGAACAGCTCCTGGGACCCAGGAAGTTTCTGCCTCGGACAATGGATTATTTTTAACTAGCTGGAATCTTCAAATACGTAAAAAAGGGGGGGAAAGAAAAGAATAGCCAATTTGTGCAAGCTCCCCTGCTCCCATTAAGTCAGTGGAGGTGGTGCTATGCATTTCAATGGGAGCAGGACTGTGCTTCTCATGAGATAAATTGCACCCTGTCCCTTTGCATGCTCTGTGCAGCTAGTCCTGGCTTGCTCAGCTTTGCTCTTTCCTGGCCCCCCTGCGAACACTCCTCCCTCCCTGATATGCTCCCCAGCAGATTTTTTTGTTGTTGTTGTCACTGAGCTATTCATTTTCCATAGGCTGCCTTCATTCCCCTGGCCTTTTGCAGCTAGGAGACAAGATGTTGCCTTGGAAACAAAGCCCCTTAGATGTTTGGAGTCTCTGGGATTGCTCTGTCTGCTCCCCGAGTACTTTTACGTTATTTTTATTAACCACACAAAGATGCAGCAAGCTCATGGCCAAGGCAGAAAGTAGCCTTGGGAGGTGGAGGCAAGGTGAGAGTCTTACTGGCATTGTTCACTCCACTGGTGATGTGGGTTTTGCAGTACACCATGGGCTGAATGCCTGTGAGAGAAACGGCACCTCCAGAGAGTGCTGCGTATGCAGGGCTGGGGCTGGCTGCAGGCAGAGCTGCAGGAGCACAGGGGGAGATAGCAAAAGGAAGAGAAAAGGGAAAGAAAAGAGAAACTAAGAATGGCAGGAGTGTGGGGTTGTTGGGGTTTCTGACTTTCCAACCAACCAACAGTGTCACAGAAGGACCACCACGCTGCTGTTGAGATGTACGTGGTGGCTATAGGCCTGGTCTGCTTATTTAAAGGAAACAAGATTTCCAGACCTGTTAGACAACTGTGAAAGTTTCTGCTCCAAGTTTTCGTGACCTGGACGGTTCTCTGTGCTGCAGGGCGAGTCAAGGCAGCAGAAACAGAGCCCAGCTTGAGCTTTGCTCACGGCCAGGCTGCTGGAGCACAGCGGCTCCTACCCCAAATCTGTCTGCAGGAGATGTCTGACCCCTTCTACAAGGGGGCTTTAGGGGACACTAAGAGGCTGCACTGTTCCCATTTCCCCTTATCCAGAGGCATCACTGCCAAAATGACACTGCCAAATCCCAATCCCTCTGTGGAGAACATTTTGGAGTAGGGTTTTACTCCTTCTTCTGCAAAGATGTAAAAAAAGAAACAAAACAAAAGCTGATTAAAAGAAGCTCCCTAATCCCCTGCTGGTACTTGAATTATTTACAAGCCAGCAAAAGCATTCCAGAAAGAAGAGAATATATATTGTTTTCCAAAAAATAATCAGAATGGTATTAAGTATAAGTATTATGTCTCATGTCAACATGGTCCTCTGCTCTGCACAGCCATGAGGCAGGGCTTCCAGCTGCAGCGGCTGTATGACTTGCAAAGCCAGGGAGGCACAAAGAGAGGGGGAGCAGGGAGGGGAAGGAAGGAGAGCACTGCAGTAGGATGGGCCTGGGAGACAGCGGGTGAGGACTGTCAGCATCACCCACAGAGGTGAACACCACCAGGTCGCAGCCATGGAGAGGTCTGGCCGTGGTGCTTAAGATGTTTCAGCTCTTTAAGTTCTTAACTACAGACAGGCGCGGATGCCATCCCCATCAGTCTATGGGGCTCCAGAAGCGCTGCAATAGCAGCAAAATGTTTTCAGAGGGGACCCATTCTATATTGCTCATATGTATCATGTAGGATTACACCAAGTGAGCAATTTCGATGTTTCATGGCATTTTCCGTCATAGCTGAGCCTCACAGATGCCCAGGCTAGCAAGATGCTCACAGATTTTCTTCTCCCTTCTGGTGCATTCTCACGGGAGCTAGGAAGTCTGCCTCGTCCTCAAAAGTGTCATAAATGCTGGATGCTTTTTTCACATTGTTTCTGTTTTTCCTTGTCAATGCTATGTGATGCCATGGTTACAGAGATACAGGACTAATCCATCCACAGCAGGTTATGGGCCTTTTGGTTTTGACGTTCTCTGATGCTATATTTGTGCCAAAAAAATAAATAGTACCTACACACAACAGCATCAAGGATTTCTTCCAGGCACCGAGCCTATTTCTGCCTATCCTTGTTAAGCCATTATAAAGATATTTTTCTGCCAGACACTATTGTGTCATCTAAGGCTGCACCTGAGGTCCCATTTATCCATTCTCTCTGAAAAGAGCAGTTAATAAAAGAAAGTTTCTGTTAATAGCCGCAGTAACAGCTTCCTCTGGAATGGCAGTGCCCACATCGAACCCACAAGATTCCGGTCCTTTCCCTTCCTCTTCTCTCACTTTACGTCTTCTTCCTTCTCCCACCCTCTCCCTACCAAAGGGTTGGGGAACTCTCTTGACACTCTTGTAAGGAAAATATAGGGCTACTTTTCCTTGCAGGAACCTGAATTAATGCATAAGCAAATCTGTTAGTGTGTGAAGTGCCTCAGCTCCAGTAAGGAAGAACTTGATGGAGGTTAGTCTCTGTAATCCCCACTGATCAAAGGAAGAGCTCCTCCGAGCCTGTTACAAGCACCCACATCTCAGTTTTGCTGGAGATACAGCAGCACAGGAGAGATCTAGCTATAAACTTGCCTTTCATCTACTCTGAACTCAGGGGCTCCTTGTAGGCAGCCACAGACACCTCGACCAGACACTTCTCAACCTCAGCCCCATCAGATGCATCTTCTACTTGCGGCAGGACAGCAGCCAAATGCTCTTCCACCCCCACATCGTCATAATACTGGTCCTCACTGCAGAGGAGGACTCACAGGCAGCTGGAAATTAAGAGGGAGGGAAGCTAAACCAAGGTTGTAGTAGTAAGAAGTGATGGGCAAGATTTTGCTAACCAGCCACTCAATGAATCATGTCTCATTTCAGCCCATCCCCTTCATGGTGTTAGTATTGATGCCTCTTGAGAGCAGGTTGTGTGCAGCCAGACACCAAAACCCAAGAAGTTATCAACAGTGCAGGCAAAGGCAGTAAGCATATGGGTTACTCAGGCAGCTTTCTTGGGTGTCTGCATTGGGAACTGCTGCCCATGACAATCCTGAAATGACCACAGTTTTGCACACTTCCATTTACACACTTCTGTCGTCTCTTTTCATAGAGGTTCCCCAGAAAATAGTGATGTACAATAGAGAAAGCTGGATAAAACAAAGTCCATGCATCTTTTCTGAGGCCCCTCTTCCCAGAGCATTTCTACTTTAAACAAATAAAGGAAACTTGCTTAAGTTTGCAGAAGAAACTCAGTTCCCAAAGTGCCCTCGCTGCCTGGTGTGATGCCCCATTAGTTAATATATAGCCAATTGCTAGACAGCTCTTAAACCACAGTGCCAGCATGGCCTCTTGCCCTAAGGACCTGTATCCTAGCTATGCAAGCATCAGAATTATGTACGTTGTTTTGCTCCTGCAAAGTCCAAATCAAACCTAAAGAAAACCTCTTTGGACTCAGCAGTGGTCAATCTTGTAAAACATAGTGTGAAAGAGTACAAGACTGAAAACCAGAACACTTGAGGTGGCGAGAATCCAAATTAAAACAGAAAATAAGCAGTTGATCATAAAATCACAGACTGGTTTGGGTTGGAAGGGACCTCAAAGCTCATACAGTTCCAGCCCCTTCCAATACCTTCCTCCAGACCAGGTTGCTCCAATCCCTCTCTAAGATGGCCTTCAACACTGCCAGGGATGGGGCAACCACAGCTTCTCTGGGCAACCTGTGCCAGGGTCTCACCACCCTCACAGGGAAGAACTTCTGCCTTATATTTAACCTAAATCTCTCCTCTGTCAGGTTAAAGCCATTTCTCCTTGTCCTGTCTCTACAGGCCTGTGTTAAAAGCCCTTCTCCAGATCTGTTGTTGACTCCTTTAGGCACTGAAAGTTGCTCTAAGGTCTCCCCACAGCCTTCTCTTCTCCAGGCTGAAGGGCTCCTGATAGTAAAGTTCTTGTACTTATTACTAGACCTAGGCAGAAATATTTGATGAATTTGCTAAAAAAACAAAGTCTGAAAGAAACCAAAACCATTTGTAAAATACATTCAAATGTACAGGTAATTTTGGCCAGGAGGAAATGATGGGAAAATTTGGAGAATTTTTCTAAATGATTTTACATTCCTGAAAGGCCAAAGTGGTTTGCTTTTGTTCATTTTTTCCAAATTTTAATTTGGAAACCAAATTTTTGTTTGGAAATTTACCTACATGTAAAATAATAATTCTGAGCCCCCAAATAACTTGAAAGAAACAAAAATACTTTGTCAGGGCTGGATGTGAAATGAAATTTTGTGGAAGATTTGGGGTCTGCAGAAGAATGCAGGGGACAGGTTGGATCTAAGCTGATTTTTCACACCACCTGATTTTTCTGTTCTGCCACCAAGGGGAAAATCCAGGATTATTTGGCTGTGGTGATACCTGCTCTCACACCAGCGATGCAAGAAGTAATTTGGAGACACCCAGTCAGGCAGAAGGCTTGGGTATAAACACCAAACCCACCAACTGCTGTAGCTGTTTCAGTGGAGAGCAGTAAGAAATCCTTACCCAGATATCTCAATCATGGGTTACAAAGAAAGGAACATGCAACAGAGAACTGAAATGTAGCAGGATTGGGGTGGGCTGGGAAGATTTTCTTACTTTACCTTGTCCTTTAAGAATTTATCTTCAACACAGATCACCAATAAAATAGAAGCATAAAATGAAACAAGGGTCTTTCTGATTGAAACCCTGTCACTTCCCTCAGGGACAAATGACTGTAACCCACAGACTTAGTCCTTCGTCGTTAGGGATCACTGATAAATCTGCTAGATTAGTTCTAGAGTGGACATTACCACCCACCGTTCAGCATCAAGCTCTGAGTATTAAACTAATTACTGGGTTCCAGCACTGCACAGCTTCCCAGTGTGGAATTATCATACGCTAGCGGCATTTAGCCAGAGATGTAAAATAATCCGACTTTGTCCTGGGAATACTCCCACCACAGGGGCTGGTTTCCCTTTCTGTTCCAAAGACAAAGCCTGTTTTCTCCTTTGTGATGGGAAAGCTTGACACAAAACCATGTCCCATCTGCCTGCCACCCTTTCACACTGGCTCAGAGGGACGTTGATGTGGAATATCTTAGGGACGTTTGACGAGTAGAAGATGTGCAGGCTAGAGCTGTCAGGAATTCCCAAACCCAGAGCCAGGTTCACAGAGAATCCCCATCATTCCTACTCAGCTCATCCTCAGCCATCGCTTTGTGATGAATAAAAGCCATTTCTTTTAGAGGCCCAGAGCTGATGCAGCTTCTCCACCTGCATTCCCACTGCGCGATATCAGGCAATTCCCTGCCGTTTACTGCCACACAAACACTCCAGCGCCACTACATTTTATGGACTTCTACACAGTGGAGAGG
Organism: Nestor notabilis; assembly: GCF_000696875.1. Taxonomy (NCBI): domain Eukaryota; kingdom Metazoa; phylum Chordata; class Aves; order Psittaciformes; family Psittacidae; genus Nestor; species Nestor notabilis. The sequence continues at coordinate 38,176 of NW_009941516.1, read as the reverse complement.
ATCATACAGAGAAGAGAAGGGCAGGAAGCTGCAAGGATTTTGTTCTCTCATCTTTTCATGCTCCCAGCTCCTCCTCAGCACTGCAGCAGAGCACTTCCCTGCAGAGCATGCAACCATGTGGCTAATGTCCCCCATCTGTGACTCTCTCCCTTGTCCCCTCCCTGGTGGGCAGCACTCTCTGTGCCTGCATGGCCTGAAAGTCACCAGCAAGGGATGATATTTGGGCTTGCAGATCCCATACCCAGTTACAATCACCCCTTACTTGATGCTTGTAGGACAGAGGACCCATTGAAGCATCCTACCCTCAGAGGGAAGGTGGTGGAGTTTGCTCTTGGTCTCTCAGGGATGCCATCTTCTTAAATTAGAACTGACTGGGACAGACAGTGCCGTTTTCTCACCTCCCATAGCAGTTAGGGGGTCAGGACCAATTTTGAGACCATTCAACGTATTTTCTGGCTTTCCCATTCTTGCTTGGAAAAATCAGGTCAGCTATGCACTGTGTTTGTGTCTAAGCTCCTCAGGAACAGGGGAGGACCCTACAATTTCCTAGAACAAAGCAAATTTAGGAAATGATTTGTCCTTCAATGGCATCCCTCTTGCAGATTCTATGCTGATAGATAGTGGGGTTTTCCACCTCTCTGCTGAATGCAGTGCTATTTCCTACAGGACATAGGCTGTAGGAACTCTTACAATGGTGGTAGCCATCTGGCAGCCCACAAGCTTAATCTGGTCTGTGTATTATTGAGTCCCTGGAATGCCAGATAGTCAGTAGTCCAAGCAAACAGGAAATATTATTGTACATGTGTTGCAGGAGGGAAAAAAAGTGTATACCCATGTAGAAGCCAGTAAATTTTATTTGATCAACTGCAGTGACATACAGAATGGGTGGGAATAAAAGTAGTACCAAACACATAGCCATTGGCTTGCTTTTAAAGCCATAATAATCTTTAATATCAGTCCTGCTCTACGTCTCCCCAAATGGGAATCAGCAGACAATAAAAAACAGCTGTAACAAGGTTTCAGGATGGAGTTCCTAGACCAAGTACCAGACACACAACTAGAAGTTGTTTGGCCAAGGCAGTCAGAGGTGCTGGTGCCATCTTGGCTCCAGAAGACTATGAAAACCAGGGCTTTACTAATTGCTAGCCAGACAGCACAACCTCTGCACATCACCATGGCTGTCAGGTTATGTTTATAATTCAAAATAGCCTGTCTGCTGACAGCCAGCCAGCCAGCCAGCAGCCTTTTGGCGTGGTACCCAAGTACCTTTCTGTGAGCGGGCTAGAAGATCGCTAGCGTGATGCTGGGGAAAGCCAGCCATCTCTAACTGAATTAGTTAGGCTTAGCTTTGCTGTGAGATACAGATTGCTAAAGTACTATGCTGAGCTTTGAGTCAGCATAAACCCATCTTTCCCAGACCACTGGGATCTGTGCTGGGAGCTTTTCAGATCCACTTCTGACTAACGAGAGTGCAGAGGGAATGTAGTTTGGGTGCCCAACTCAAGGTATTCTCTAAAGGGATAGATTTGAATTAGCCACTGGATAGTTTTTAACTCAGCAACTCCCAGGGTCTCTCAGCAAACCAAATGCCAAGCAGAGGTGGGAGGCCTTGATTAAATGTTCTGAAGGTAGATGGAAAAATGGAGGAGGAAGGGAGAAGGTTGTCCCACCTGCAATTCGCAGCAGCTGCTTCATGCCAGACAGATATCCACAGATTGAGAGGTCAGCTCTGAAACACAGATGTGTGAGAAAGAGTGAGAGTGAGGAGGAGAGTGGTATGTGCAGCTATTTATTCAGTGTCTACAAAACTCCTATGGACTTGGAGCTGGGCCCTGGATGTCTCTGGAAGAGGTGTGTTCACCAAGCACTGCTTTGTTTCTAGAATTCATTCAGGCTGCAAATGCTGTGAAAATAACTGACTTTAGCTGTGGTGCAGCCACACTTCAGCTGAGAAGCGGAGCCCACATTGCTGAGATGCTCTGTAAGGAGGAGGAGTTTTTGGTTAATGAGCCACGTTCTGCCCTGAAGTTACGGGAACTCATTTCTCACTGAAGTAGCAGAGGCCATACTTCTGTGCCCTGAGGTCAGGATCTGGTCCTGTCCCCCTCGAGGGACATCCTTTGTGGATGCTGGATGCTTTAAAGACATCTGTTTGATTTCCCTCAGGTTCCTGACTGGTAATGGCCAGTACTTTTTTCGTGAGATTGCTTGCTGATAACTAGTACCATGCCTCTTATTGTCCTGCACCACCAGCAAAATGCAATGCTCATCTCTGCCCCCATGCATGGGTTTTCTGAAATGTTCTGAGGTGCAGCTTTCAAGTACAACCGGTCACCAGAGGAAATTGTCCCAGTGTTAACCTTTGAGATAGGCTGAGTGACAAGTATGATCAATCAGAGTAAATAACAGAAAAAAATTACGTTTACTGGGATTTAGCTCACCAAAAGGAAAGGACAGTACAATATGACATAGATCAGTGCTTCTGTGGGTGTCAGTCAGTGCAGCTCTATAGTGCTTAGCAGATTTGTAGCACATAGCTTCAAATGAGGCTTTGCCTTTCCCTTAAATTCTCCCCTTCTGGAAAACCATTCCTTAAGCAACTTCAAAGGATCAGAGCAGGATTTACCCTGGGATGTCAGGGAGGTGTGTACCTGAGTCCCACTCTGGTGCAATTCTACAGCAGCCAGGGCAGAAGCAGGTCTGTGGGTATCTTTGTGGGCACAGATCATGGATAGTGGTGAGAGGCAAATAATTAGGGGTGGTCAGTGTTAGCATGAGGACAAAGAACTTGCTCGCAGAGACAAGTCAGGCTGCTGGGAAGAGCCCCTCTCCCTTCTAGCAAGGTAACATTAATTGGGCTGTGTGGCTGCTGCAAGTGAAGTCACAAGTTTGCTTGCTGAGCGCAGCCTGTGTGCTTGGTGACAGTGACATATGGGAGACAATTAAATAACTGCAGTTATGTCCAGGTTAGTGAGGAAACAGATCCCCTTATGAACTGGATTTATACCATGTGTCTGGTGCAAAGGCAGACGCAGAGCCCCAGGTTGGAAAGGAGCCACGCTGAGTTCCCACTAAGTTTACAAGGTACCTGTTCACATCTGCCTTTGGATTTCATTGTCTTACAACCTCCCACTCTGCCTTGGCCCTACAGAGCCCTCCCCATTCCCTGTCTGGCGTGGAGGTTGTTCTTTTACACAGGGTTATTTGGTCTTTAGCTTGATGGCTAAAGCCTGGATGTATAATTTGCCATCCCAGGGTTTCCAAGCTCAGCTTCTCCCCAAGCCAAGCCCAGCCCTGCCCTGCCAGCTCCAGCTCTCCCACTGTAGGTGGACACAGTCAGCATTCAGGAATGACACTGAGCTATATATCCCACTCCTGCTAACAAGCAACCCAAAGGCAATCAGTTCTGGGCTGCATCCCCAGCAGTGTGACCAGCAAGTCAAGGGAGGTGATTCTGCCCCTCTACTCTGCTCTCATGAGACCCCACTTGGAGCACTGTGTGCAGTTCTGGTGTCCTCAACATGAGAAGGACATGGAGCTGTTGGAGCAAGAACAAAGGATCAGGGGGCTGGAGCACTTCCTGTATGAAGACAGGCTGAGAAAGTTAGGGCTGTTCAGCCTGGAGAAGAGAAGCTGCGTGGAGACCTCAGAGCAGCTTCCAGTGTCTGAATGGGCCTATAAGGATGCTGCAGAGGGACTCTTCATCAGGGACTGTAGTGGTAGGACAAAGGGTAATGGGTTTAAACTTGAAGAGGGGAAGCTCAGGTTAGACCAGAGGCAGAAGTTCTTCCCTGTGAGGGTGGTGAGGCACTGGCACAGGCTGCCCAGAGAAGCTGTGGCTGCCCCATCCCTGGCAGTGTTCAAGGCCAGGTTGGACACAGGGGCTTAGAGCAACCTGGTCTAGTGGAAGGTGTCCCTGCCCATGGCAGGGGGTTGGAAATCGATGAGCTTTAAGATATCTTCCAACCCAAACCAGTCTATGATTCTCTGAATCAGCTCGCCATTAGGGTTTGTCCTGCTATGGAAAATGCAAGCCATTCGGAAGTGGCAGCGGGATGCATGGGATTGCTGTGGGGATGGGCTGGGATGCTCCTACCAGATAAGAACCAGCCTGAAGGAGACCAGATATCCCCTTGTCCACCACAACTCCTAGTCCTCCTCCCAGCCAGCTGGTACCAAGGCATGGGAGACAGAGCAGCTGGGGAAAGGCAGAGGCAGCAATGAAGGAAGCAGCCCTGCTCAATTTCATAGCTCCTTCCAGCAATCCCAGGGGCAGCACACTGCCTATTTTTAGCTCCTGAGGTAGCTGAAATACCACCGTGATATTCATTAATCACAGCCCTGCCGGATGGGAGCTGCAAGGCAGGGTTGGGGGGCTGCTTGGTCTGGTTTGTTTTGCTTTATTTAATTGCTGGCTTGAGTACAGAGGCAGAGCATGGCAGGAGGCTCGGCTCCTCTCACGTTGGGAAAAGCAGGAGCACCAGACTCAGGGGAGGTGGGAAGGGAAAAGTCAATCAGGCAGTATTTAAAAATCTACCTGCTGAGCCCAGGGGGGGCTGGAGATTTTAATGTCATTCCCAGCTTGAGATGCAGCCTGGAGAGTGAGAAGAGAAAGGGGGATCTTCTCTTCTTGGATCCTTAATTGCTCGTTAAATCATCTAACAAATGCCTGAACTCCTGGATGGCCCCATGGTCCTTGACAGAGGGGCTTCATCCTTGGCAGGGGGGAGGAGTGCTTTCAAAAATACTCACCTCACCTGCTTTTCCTGGGTCGGTAAAACTGAGACTTCAATGGTTCACTCTGCGAGATGAAACTTAAGTCTGGATCAGGAGCAATAAACTTCCCTGTGAGCCATTCCCTTGCTCCAGCCTGCCCTGCAGACAGCTGCCTGCAGCGCAGGAGGGCAACTCTCCCATCCCCAGAAGGGATCTCCAGTGACTGCAGAGGAGCACATACCAAAATACCCCCCTACCCTTCAAGCTCAGCCCCACTTCTGGCCCAAGCAGACCTGGTAACCACAGCCAGAGGTGCCTGTCCCTGGTCATTTCTGTTCTGCCCTGTCACTGCTGTTCATCCATGTCTTCTGCTCAAACCCTCTTGCTTTGGATTTTAAATCATGGGACTGGCACAAGTCTCAGCAGTGGAAAAGGTGAGGCAGCTATTTCCCAGCACAGAAATGAGATGGCCGTGGCGTTTCCTCTGATGCTTTGCAGAAAGCAACCTGCAGTTAAATCCGCAAAGCTCAGAAAAAGTCTGCGCCCTGCCCATAACAGCTGGAGAGCTTCAAATGTGCTTTGCCATCACAGACAGGTGGACAGATCCATGACTTATGCATGTAATCCCCCCCAGCAGTCAAGATAACATAAGAAAGACCTCCTCCCTACCTAAATGCAGGCGTGGATGCTTTTTGTGCACCACCCATGCACAAGTAACGGGGCCATGCCAGAGCACAGTCCCGAGCAGACTGGCCATTAGCAGGTCGTGTGTTATGTATAGTCTGTGAAAAGAGCAGAATATCAGCTCCAGCAGAGCAGGAAAACTGTACTGATGATTTATGAATATTCACTGAGCTCACAAAGCACTCCGGGGCAGAAAACAAGCTTTTGAAATTAACTGAACTCCTCAAGGTTCTTCTGAGGTGTGAGTCATCAACACTATTTCTCCAGAAGGAGCAGAGTCTGTACAGAGGGCTGGGAGGAATCCGGGGCACCAAAAGTTAAGTATTCTGAAAGAAAGACTTTATGAACATAAAGTCTTCAAAGCATAGAGACTCCACCCCGTTAAGTTTAATGGCATGGTGTGTCCATACATTACAGACTTTTTCAGCCCATAAAGATGTTTAGGGGACTTGAGGCTCTTTTTCTGAGCACTGAAATCTCCACCAGCTTCAGTCTCCAGTGCTAGCAATATGATGCCCTGTAACTTTTTAACAATTCCAATATTCAGTAAAGAAAGGCTGCAGAGGAGTTTTGCTCCTGTCCATGCAGGCTATGCCATCCACCTTATTGTTCCCACCCATTCAATTAGATTAATGTGGTGGTCTCCAACACTGGCACTCCTCTACTTCTAATTGCACCTATGACCTAGGAAATAATCTGCTTCCTTTGCCCCAAAACCTATAATGCCTTGTCCCCAGTGCTCAGGCAGTACCCAGGGAGAGCAACCCGTTCAGCAAGTGGGTTGTTCCCATCATAGCTGCTAACTCTGAGCCAGGAGCAGCAGCAGCACCTGGTAGGGCAGAGGAACAGGACAGAGCCTGTTGTAGGCAGGAGGGATGTAGGAGCTGGTCCCTAGCAGGCAATGCACAGGCTCCCTAGGAGCTGCATACTCAGCTGTGGGTGTCTTCTGCTGTCATGAAAAGGGGTTGACTGTCTATGGGATAGTGGCAGCAAAGCATGGGTACTGCTCACTCTCCCCTTTGTGAGAAGACTTACACCTGTATTTGTCTGAGAATGGGTTTGATCTCAGACAAGAGAAAAGGTAGTAAAACATGGAGGTTGGCTTCACTGTTTTGCTGCAAGCACAAGGAATCATAGAATGGTTTGGGTTGCAAGGTATCTTAAAGCTCATCCAGTTCCAACCCCCTGCCATGGGCAGGGACACCTTCCACTAGACCATGTTGCTCCAAGCCCCTGTGTCCAACCTGGCCTTGAACACTGCCAGGGTTGGGGCAGCCACAGCTTCTCTGGGCAACCTGTGCCAGGGCCTCACCTCCCTCACAGGGAAGACCTTCTTCCTGAGGTCTCATCTCAATCTCCCCCCTGTCAGTTTAAAACCATTCCTCCTTGTCCTGTCCCTACAGGCCCCTGTAAAAAGTCCCTCTGCAGACTTCTAGTAAGCCCCCTTTAGGTATTGTAAGGCTGCTCTAAGGGCTCCCCTGAGCCTTCTCTTCTCCAGGCTGAACAAATCAGAACAAATAAGATCTCCTCTTTTTCCATTAATTACAGCAGTAACAATCAGGGTTGTTTCAGCTGGTAGAAAAACGAGACTACTCCAAAATTTCCAAAGTCATGAAAGAAAAACTCTGCAGATTGGTCAACATCCCTGGGGCTCCTGGAGCCTGGGGCGTGTGGAGTGTGAGATCCACTTACTGCAAAGCAAGCAGAGGGGGGCTGGAATTTGGGTGTCCTGCTTTGCAAACAAGGAAAGCATCAGCCACTGGGGACTATTACAGTAGGGCTGAACTCAATGTTCTGAGGCTGCCTAGACGTTCCCATCCTAAATCTGAGACATCTTCCAGACCTGAGTTGCATCAGGAAAAGTTGCCGTTCCAGCAGATCACATTTTTCTACCCAAAAAGATTCCATCTGCAAGTGGCCAGCTGGCCCAGCCCTCACTGCCATACTCCTTAACCATGGGAGATTCCTCTCCCTGTGAGTCACAAAGCAAGACAGCCAGCCAAGGTGTTCAGTATTACCATGAATTAGCCCTTTAGAGCATTACCATAGAGTATTACCATGAATTTGCTCTTTAGAGCAAAGAACAAGAATTCAGGAAAAGCAATAAACCAGCACCTGAAAAAATTGTTTCTGGAGCATTCCTTTTTGATAAAAATGGCCCCTACTTCAGCAAAGTTAAACCAGGCATCACTGCACAATATGTGTCCCTTTGCTAACAACTTAAAATATCCTTGTATATAGATGACTTCCTTTCTGTTCCCAAGAAGCTCCACACATCCGCAGTGCCAACTGGTTTGGCTGCTGAATAGAAGTATTTGTTGATGTGAGGTGGATTGCACAAATAACCTCTTTCCTTGTGGCTTTCTTATTCCATCCTCCTTTTGCTTTTTCTGCTGGATCATACAATGTGGATCCTAAAGGCTGCAAAATGCAGCTTCTTTACTCCTGGTGGTTTCATAAACTGTTTCTGAAATCTCTGGCCCCCAGTTCTGCCTTAAGCATCTATGTGACCTCTCTTTTTCTTTCTCTGCAGGCTGATGCCAAGATGGTCTGTGATGTTGTAAGTCGGATGGAGGACACAGAGCCCTTCTCTCCAGAGCTGCTGTCAGCTATGATGAGACTCTGGGCAGACTCTGGGATCCAAGAATGCTTCAACCGGTCCCGAGAGTACCAGCTTAATGACTCGGCCCAATAGTGAGTATCCCTGTCCATAGTCTTTGGCATAGAAGTTGTAACTACAGTTAACGACCTCATAGCAGTGGATCTGAATACGGTTCTGCTTACAGACTGGATGTGTGTTGTGTCACAGTCTGCTGCGGGGCAGAAAAGATCAGGCAGGACATTCATGTCCTCTGTGGCCAGTCAGGGGTCAGGTCCGTGACCCCAAGACCAGGTTCTCAAAGTACTCCCAAACGGCTCAAGGTAAGTTTCTACAAATATGGGTCTAGTGAGCAGAGGCAGACCAACTTGTGGACTTGACTGGTGGCTTCTTCATTTGTCTGATAGATAACAGAAAAGTGTGATCACCTGCTGTGTATAGCAGTAGATCTCTTGGGTTTGCTTTTCTAAGTAAGTAAGTCATACACTGTACTGGTAGGCAGCTGGATTACCACCAGAGGTAAGAGATGTCTTTGCTTTTACAGTGTCATCATGTTATTCTCATAATATAGTCAGTGGCATCTCTACCATTAGGTATTTTCTAATGGTGATTGTCTAAATCTATGGCTTTGGTTCATCCCATCGTAAGGACAGGATGTCTGCTCATAAAAGGCTGCTCTGACTCTGAAGAAGTGTCAAGTGCCTCCCCAGTTTCAGCTCAGAATCATTTCAGTCTGTTTGCCTCCACCCAGGCAAGGAGGCTAAAGCCTTTCATCCCATAATTTCAACTGCAGCAGCTGTAGTAGTCAGGCATAGCATCCCAAGGCCCTGTACTGTGTCTTGGCAGTTGTCACTAACAGTGGTTAAGTATGAGCATAAGGAACAAGCAAGCACAGAGAGATCTTTTCCCCAGTTATACCTTGGACCTTTTGGCAGTCAGGGAAATAGAGGCTTCCTCAGATGGTGACAGGGGAGTGCTACATCCATGCTTTTGTCTTTCACATTACCCCATGTCAACAAGTTCACCAGCTGACTCATGCACTTGGGGAGTTGTTATTGTGTCTTTTGATTGTCTGGCGTCACTGTGCAGGGTTTTCCTGGCTATCTATCAAAACATGAACCCAAGCACCAGCGTGGCTGATGGTTTTGTTCCATGTGATGAGCCTGATCATCCCCAGTCTGCACCAGCTTCTCCCATTGAAGCTGGCAGGGCAGCTGGGGAGTGCAAGATTCTTTCTGCTCTTGCGGTGCTGCAGCAGCAGGAGGGTGATGACACATCTCTTGGCACTGACCAAAAACCAAATGGGAAATCTGCAGATGTGTGGTTGGTGTCACAGCATCCCACCCAACCATTTCTCACCACAAGTGACTACATCTCAGTACTGATCCTGACGTTATGCTGCCTTTTAATCACTACTAGGTGGACGTTCATGTTTCATCTATATTTCATTGCCTGTAATAGCAAACTCAGCCTTCTCTTGCCAGCAATTTTTTTTTACCTCACAGAAGAAGGGTTTGATGGCATAAACATACCTTTAGAGATATAAATTGTATAAAATGCCAGTCCTAATTGCATTACAACCTTGTGGAAAATTCTTCAATTGTTTTAGAGCCAATTACCTTCAGGAAAGTGTTTTGATTTTCCTTCCATGTGAGACAGCAGCTGAAAATAATAAGCAGAGCCCTCCCAGTGTGACCAGCTGCTGGGCAATTCATCAGCAAGAGCTCTGAAACCACAAGCAGTTTCTAGACATCAACCAAGGAGGCTCTGTGCTATGGTATTCACAGAAATATCAGTGTGTGGTTGCAGCCCAGCAAAAGGAATTCTGGTGTCTTTTAATAAAATCCCTGCATCTGGAGGAGGATGCAGGATCCTTCTTGCCAGGGGAAGGCTCTACTGCCTCTCCTTCACTATGCTCTGAGTCGTGTACACTGTGGCTGGACACCTCTTCTCTCTGGGCTAGGGCAGATGATGAAGCTGAAGATAATAAATTCCTTCACATTTAGGGACCTGCTGCCATTTAGGAGCCTCTGGTGGTTCCTTGACCAGGAGCAGAGATGCTGTCCCAGGGCAGGGCAGTGTAACGTGTCCTGCTGCACCTCGAGGCCTTGGTGCTATCTCACCAGATGGTGATGCAAGTGAGAGCTCAGTTGGCATTTATTCACACCCAGTGGACTCCAGTGAAAAGAGGCGTATTTCTCATTTAATCCTTCAATGCTTTGGAGTTGTTTTTTTCCTGCATGAGTGAAAGATTTGGTACATTTTTCTATATTTCCCCCCGTCTTCCACCTCCCCCCTGGGAAAGGGCTTATCTTTATTGACACTGATATGTGATTTAAAACACTAGCAACTACAAAATGTGTTTTCAGTTGAGGCTGAGAAAACTAAATTCCAGACAAGAACTGAATCTGAATTTCACAAAAGTCTGAAAAACTGGACTAGCATCACTCTTACTTCAGGCTTCTCTTGGTGTTAAGCCATAGGGTCTGGTGTTTTGCTGGCAGGAGGGAAGCTTGCTGCAGGAGCCAGATATAGCACTCCACAGCTGCTCAGTACATGTCACAAAGCCCAGAGGCACCAAGTGACCAAGTCCTGTCATGGCCAGCATAGGTGCGACCTTCAGGAGTGGTCCAGGCACTTCACCCCAGAAACCATCCACTGACTGCTTTTCAGAACCCACTCCACTACCTGGCTATTTGTAAGGAACCGCCACGTGGGCTTCTCCGGGTCAGTACTGCTGTTGTCCCACATTGCTCTTCCAGTGCTTTACCTTGAGGTTTTATTAATGGATCAAACAACAGGGCTGTTACAGCTCCTGGGAGACCAAGTCACAGGCTAATCAACAGCCTGCCAGAGCTAGCAGCATGGCTCATTCTAGTCTAGCACTAATTTCACTGACAATAGATGTAATATTTTGTATTAGCCTAAACAAGAAGTGAGTACTGGCCCTTCTATCAAAGATGGGCAGGAGTGCATTGCTTTCTACTCTCCCATGCACACCTGCCTACTGATGTAGGCTTCCCTGCAAAGCTTTGCTTCTTTTAAAGTCAGCCTGTCCCTAGCAAGGATTTCATAGCTACTGCAAAGGAACAGTAGAAAACAGCATTTTTGCAAAGAAAAAACATGGCTGAGGAAGAGGGGAGGTTCTGTAATGGGCTTCCTGTGTCTTGGACTCCGAATAGTAAAACCATAAGGACAGCAAGAGAAGGGAACAGAGTAAGACGGAGCAGTTGGTTTCATCTTTTTTCGTTACTGCATTTTTCATCATTCCCTAAGGCAAATTTATGGGTGGGTTGAGTTCCACATTCCTAATCTCTTGATTATGTTTTTATTCCTACTTCATCTCTTTCTTTCTTGCATCCATGCCTAGGAGCTATATCTACCTCTGATCATCAAAGACTCTGGGCACTGCTGATGTCTTTTTCTTCTTTAGCCAGTTTCTGTCTGTGGAAGCACATCTGTGACCCACATTTTGCTTTCAAAATTAGCAAAATAGAGGTTTCCAGCTGGTTTCCTTAATCTCCTACTTTTATTCAGATTTTAAAATTGTCTTGTGCTTCCTAGCCTCGAGTTCCTAACTAGCCTGGTCAGTGGAGCACAGTGCATAGGTCAAGTTTGAGTTTAACCACACAGGACCTGCTTTGAGCAGCCTCTAAACTTCAGGAAGGGGAGGAATGGAGCAGACACAGCGTCATCACAACCACTGGTTTTCCATGTGTATATCCGAACAGGCACAGGCCCTGTAAGATGTGTAGGCAGAGACAGTTTGCAAGTATACAGACACAAAAAAGCCAGACTCCATCTCAAGTTATTCTCCTGTTTCCAAGTACACTGGAAGATCATTTGATAATACCAGGGCTGTGAAACTACTGTGAGAATGTAAAATATTTTTAGGCCTGCATTCAACCCATCCATTTTCACACATATCAGAGGTGTCAGGGCTAGGAAGCTTGTTGCCTTTGGCTCTCTCCTTAGGGAGTGAAGGGAGGGAGAGATGCCTCTGGAGAGGGATACAAACCTCACTGCTGAAGAAAGAGAGATGCTATTGCATCTGCTGCTTTCCCATAGCTGACGTCTCAAGTCTGTGCCAAATACCAAGCCCAAACTGGACAACACTTTGGTCACTCCATCTTCCAAAACAGCTCTGGCAGTGCCTTATAGAAAAGCAGCACCAAACACAGAATAATATATCATAGTGCCTTCCTTATCACCCTGTCTTGTGTAGGACTCTTTTCAAATCTCTTTTCCTTGCAGAAGAATTGTCTTTGCATGATGGTATCACTTCCCTAGTGTTACTTACTGCATCCAACATGCCAACAACACACTTTGCATCAAGAAAACAGTTAAGAAAGTAGAGCCAGATGCTGTTGTGATGTGGTGAGTGGCTTCCAGAGTGAGCCCTAACAAGGCAGCATTGGAACATGGTGCCCAGAGAGGCTGTAAAATCTCTGTCCTTGGAAATACTCTACACTGAGCTACCTGAACTAACTAACAAACTGAATTTAACTTTGAAGCTGGCCCTGCTTTGAACAAGGGGTTGGTCCAGATGAACTCCAGAGGTCCAGTCCGAACACTCACTTTTGAGTTCGTCTTGGTTGTTTTTCCTCTTGCTTTCTCTCGTGACAGTGGGTTTAGAAGAGAGAATAGGTCTTCAAGGTTGGCTGCAATCCCTGTTCCTAGCCATGCAGGACCATGCATCTCTATGATAATAGATCACAAGACTTGCAGAAAATGGGCATTATGCATGACTGGCAGGACATGGTCCGTTTTAATGAGCTGCAATTGTTGCTAGCTCTCTCAGACTGAAGAAAGAAAAACGATAGGTCAAGGTTTTGCATTAATATTCCTGTCAGGTACATAGATTCCATTTTCTTATCACAGCTTCTGCATTAGAATATGGTTTTCTGCGTGCCTGTCTTACTTGTGCCTGTCACTTGCACTCCCTTGTGTTTAATTGGAGGGAGTAGCAGCATAAATGGTACAAACCAATTAATTGGGATGACTTGCGTTGTACTGTTTATTGAACAGCCCACCTTTGTGTTTTGGAGCCCAACTGCCAATAAAGCAGGAAGGAAAAATGCATCAATAGATACATTTGTAGATACATTCGTAGATACATTCGTCTGAATTTATGGTTTAATTTACCCCTGTAAGTAAATATGCCTACCAGCTTTGAATAATTAAGTTCATCCTATGATAAGCAAAACAAAACAGCTCATAAAGGCTGGAGCTGGTTGGCTGGAATCACCAGCCTTGCTCAGTTCCCACAAATGAGATGGAGATTTCCAGGGAGGAGCAGCTCGGCGACATCTGCTGGTGCCAGGTCTGGAGTAAGCCTGCTTCTGGTAGTCGTGAGGTGGGGGAGACAGGAGCAGATACCCAGCTTGTTACTGTCTAGCAGAGGCTGGGCTTCGTACAGGTCTCAGGGTTTCTTATTATCCTCATAAATTAAGGAATTGCTGTTGTTATATGGCTACACCTAGGGCAGTGTGTGAGCTGGAGGAAGGGCACAACAGGAAAGACGTTGTCTTTGAAGTCAGCTGGATGTTTTGCAGCATCTTGCACTCAGTCTTCATCCATTTGGAGACCTCATTTCACCAAAACTGGGTGCAATCTCTCCAGGAGCTGCCTCTGTTAGCCCAAAAGAGGGCAGAGACCACATGACAGTATCTTGAAGGGAGGTGTTAAGCAATGCTTACCTTCCCATCCCACCAAACACTGCCAGGAGATCTTGAGAACTCAGCTTCCTCACCAGAAAACTCACAAGCAGGGGGAGCAGAGGTCTGCAGGACTCTGCATAACACAGCTCCATCGAAAGACATTGCCACTTGTTATTATGCCCATCCCGCTCGGTTCCTCTCCACCAGCACAGAGAAGACTACCACCAGACCTGCTCTCTCCTGGGAAAGCTTAGTCCCAGAGGCAGGCTCTTCCCTTTACCATTCCAAGCCACACATGCCAGTCATCAAGGAAAGGGGGAGCTGTCTCAAAAGCACATTTGCTGTCTGGAGCTCATCCAAACTCCACAGAAGACGAAGGAGAAGCAGGAGGTCCTGTCCCTTGTGAACGCCTGGTTTCTGAAGAACTATATCCCCTCTTGGTCTGCGTGAAGGAATATGAGATGCCATTACCCCCCCACCTAACTTCTGCCATGAAAAGCTTTAAGTCAGAGCTTTAAGTGAGAGCTTGTGGCAGCACCCAACAATGTGGGAACACCCAGGAAAGCAGGAAAGCATTCACCAGCTGAACCAGAGCTTCAACTGCTCACTGCTTTTCCATCTGAAATAGCAAATTCTGCAGCCAGCTCCACTAAAAACTAAGCAGTTTAGACACGAATCTTGCAGGCAAAACTGGTGGTATGATGTTGTCACTTTCCCCTTCCTAGTCCTCTTTTATCCCCCAAAAGTCTAGAATCAGCCTGAAGAGACCCAAGACTGCACTGCAAGGAGAAGCAGAGAAGTTGTGTAGGAGTTCAGTCCTTGGGGACAAAGACATAGCAGTACCTGCTATTTCTCTCCCATTTTTCATTGCTGTGTCATATCATAATGATATTGTCTTTGGCCTGGTGATCACTGAAATCTTGACATCTTGACTAAATAAATTGCTATCTAATGACCCATGATACCAGTCAGGGCTGTCCCATTTTTGGCAAAGCTCCCATTCAAAAGGGCAGGAGCCAGGCAGTAGTTCACAGTACCTGGAGAAGGGGACACTGCCAGAATATGGGAACAATCTCTTTTCTTTTCCAATGTTGTTTAGGGGTGAAGAGCAGCCAGCACCACCAATAAACACAATATAGGGCATTCACCCGCAAGGAAACCTGCT